>NC_090321.1:77304276-77608756 GCF_040869045.1 Eurosta solidaginis | reverse complement strand
AATAAATAAAAGCAAAATTTATATTTTTAAATAAAATTACTTCCAAGCCATGCTGCTCTTATGATCTGGGTACGTATCGTGTAATACGATCACGTATTGAAAAACGCTTTCATTCAAATAATAAATATGATTTTGCCAAGCTATTCGTAAAAATTAGAACGAATTGTAATTAGTACACGTAGCCACTATTTAGCATCTATATATTAATACGCTAACAAAATTTCCATACAATCAATTGACAGGCTGTTTCGCATACTTAGCATACGTAAAATCATATAAAAGTTATATGAATCGATTCGTATTGATCAGCCGCAGTGCATAGGCCTATTTTTGTTAACAAATATTACTCTATTTGGGTATAATTAATAGAAAAAGTTTTTTGTAAATTCGAAAATCTGTGCAACTATCGAAATTGCCATCTGTAGGACGCATTATGTTCACAAACCCCCCTGAGTACATAGCTCCAAATGCTCAATTGGCGCGTTGCTCAAATGTTTCATCTCTACATATGTATGTATACATTTGTACACGCCAAACGGTGAGAGAACTACTGCTTCGCTCATTTTCAGTTCAAATAAAATATTGTTTCCCATTGTTGCCAATTACCTATATTGGTCTGTACCAAAATCCTTAAAAAATTGTTCTAAAGTAATTGTTAGCGCACAAAAAAACTTTAAAGAGAAGTAATAACTTAACTGGCCTATTTTTTTGGACAAATTTTACTTACACATAAAAGCATAGGTCTTTATTTCACAGATTCTTTGTTTTTCATTTTAGTTGCTTTAACAAAAATGAAATCAGAAATAATGAGTCAACTTTTGTTCAAAATCACGAAATTTATTTATTTATAACAATTAATTGCAAATTTGACCCAAATGTTTTTTACATTTCCAGATTTTATGCTCATTTTAGATATAGCACGTCTTATAGTGAACAAAAAATAAATAAATTTGCTACAAAGATATTACATTAAAATTTGTATATTGGCTCTTATGCTAATTTATTTTGATATTTCTTATTTTATTTTATTATATTATCCTTTATTTCAACTTAGTTTATTATTATTTAAATGCAACTTGATTGAATCGGAAAATTTCACGTTGTATATTAAACGAAATAAAACAACCCACAAACGTTTTCGATTTTAGGTCGAAATTTTGCATAGGCAGTATATTACCCACTATCTAAATTCGAAAATCTGTGCAACTATCGAAATTGCCATCTGTAGGACGCATTATGTTCACAAACCCCACTGAGTACATAGCTTCAAATGCTCAATTGTCGCGTTGCTCAAATGTTTCATCTCTACATATGTATATATTTGTACACGCCAAACGGTGAGAGAACTACTGTTTCGCTCATTTTCAGTTCAAATAAAATATTGTTTCCCATTGTTGCCAATTACCTATATTGGTCTGTACCAAAATCCTTAAAAAATTGTTCTAAAGTAATTGTCAGCGCACAAAAAACTTTAAAGAGAAGTAATAACTTAACTGGCCTATTTTTTTGGACAAATTTTACTTACACGTAAAAGCATAGGCCTTTATTTCACAGATTCTTTGTTTTTCATTTTAGTTGCTTTAAAAAAAATGAAATCAGAAATAATGAGTCAACTTTTGTTCAAAATCACGAAATTTATTTATTTATAACAATTAATTGCAAATTTGACCCAAATGTTTTTTGCATTTCCAGATTTTATGCTCATTTTAGATATAGCACGTCTTATAGTGAACAAAAAATAAATAAATTTGCTACAAAGATATTACATTCAAATTTGTATATTGTCTTTTATGCTAATTTATTTTGATATTTCTTATTTTATTTTATTATATTATCTTTTATTTCAACTTAGTTTATTATTATTTAAATGCAACTTGATTGAATCGGAAAATTTCACGTTGTATATTAAACGAAATAAAACAACCCAAAAACTTTTTCGATTTTAGGTCGAAATTTTGCATATGCAGTATATTACCCACTATCTATATATTAATACGCTAACAAAATTTCCTTACAATCAATTGACAGGCTGTTTCGCATACTTAGCATACGTAAAATCATATAAAAGTTATATGTATCGATTCGTATTGATCAGCTGCAGTGCATAGGCCTATTTTTGTTAACAAATATTACTCTATTTGTTTATAATAGAAAAAGTTTTTTGTAAATTCGAAAATCTGTGCAACTATCGAAATTGCCATCTGTAGGACGCATTATGTTCACAAACCCCCCTGAGTACATAGCACCAAATGCTCAATTGTCGCGTTGCTCAAATGTTTCATCTCTACATATGTATATATTTGTACACGCCAAACGGTGAGAGAACTACTGCTTCGCTCATTTTCAGTTCAAATAAAATATTGTTTCCCATTGTTGCCAATTACCTATATTGGTCTGTACCAAAATCCTTAAAAAATTGTTCTAAAATGATTGTTAGCGCACAAAAAAACTTTAAAGAGAAGTAATAACTTAACCGGCCTATTTTTTTGAACAAATTTTACTTACACGTAAAAGCATAGGTCTTTATTTCACAGATTCTTTGTTTTTCATTTTTGTTGCTTTAAAATAAATGAAATCAGAAATAATGAGTCAACTTTTGTTCAAACTCACCAAATTTATTTATTTACTAGCAGGGTACCCGACGTTGTTCGGGATTCGTATTTATATTAAAGTGGCCCTTATTTTTTTTTTAATTTTATTTAGTGTATGTGTACGACAACCAATCGCACACCTACCAAAGCATCGCAGTACACACGAAAACTTTGCGCCACCTGTCAGCGAATAGATAAACCGAATTGCACCAAAAGGTTTGAGTCCCTGATTAACGCGTGTAAAAGGTTTAAAATTTTAGCTAAAAGTATTTCATATTGTAGGTAAATTTAAAGATTTTGGAGCAAATACATTTTGACCGATAACATAGTTATCGATTAATTTATCGAAATATCACAAAATTCAAATGAAACCTGTGACCTTCCTCTATTGTTTGATGCCCATATTGTACGCATATTTAGAGGTTTTAGGTAGCCTCATTTTAACCGATTATCGTACTATGGCAGCGTGAAATAATTTTTTTGGTATGCCAATGTATCTATTCATGAATTTGATTTTTAATTTATATGAAATTGAAAAAAAAACTTTGCAAAGGCATTCTTTGATATTTGTTTGGAAACTAAGTGCATTTTCCTTCTTTCAAAAAAAAAAAATCCTTAAAAGTAGTTTAATTATAGCTTAAACAACTATATCTTTTTTGTTTCTCACGCGCTTTTAATGAAATAAGTTCTAGATTCCCTTCTGGATTACAGGCTATCCATCTATGAAAGTCTCATAAAAATCCATTCGTTAGTTTGGAGATTATCGATATCATACCGACAAACAGACAAACCGACAAACCGACAAGCAGACAAACAGACAAACAGAAAAAAGTGGTGCCGATGGATTCTACGACATTCCAAACGTCATGTACACTCATTTTTTTTTAGAAATCTTGGATGTACAGACACGATTTTCTAGAGATTTATTATAGTATAGATAGAAGAAGAAGATAGATTTCCTTCGTTTTTCAAAAAAAAAATCCTTAAAAGTAGCTTAATTATAGCTTAAACAACTATATCTTTTTTGTTTCTCACGCGATTTTAATGAAATAACAGATTATCGATATCATACAGACAAACAGAAAAAAGTGGTGCCGATGGATTCTACGACATTCCAAACGTCAAGTACACTAATTTTTTTTTTAGAAATCTTGGATGTACAGACACGATTTTCTAGAGATTTATTATAGTATAGAAGACAGATAGATAGGTAGATTGTAGGTAAATTTATAGATTTTGGAGCAAATACATTTTGACCGATAACTCAGTTATCGATTAATTTATCTAAATATCACAAAATTCAAATGAAACCTGTGATCTTCCTCTATTGTTTGATGCCCATATTGTACGCATATTTAGGGGTTTTAGGTAACCTCATTTTAACCGATTATCGTAATATGGCAGCGTGAAATAACTTTTTTTTGGTACGCCACTGTATCTATTCATGAATTTGATTTTTAATTTATATGAAATTGAAAAAAACTTTGCAAAGGCATTCTCTGATATTTGTTTGGAAACTAAGTGCATTTTCCTTCGTTTTTCAAAAAAAAAAAAATCCTTAAAAGTAGCTTAATTATAGCTTAAACAACTATATCTTTTTTGTTTCTCACGCGATTTTATTGAAATAAGTTCTAGATTCCCTTCTGGATTACAGGCTATCCATCTGTGAAAGTCTAATAAAAATCCATTTGTTAGTTTCCGAGATTATCGATATCATACAGACAAACAGAAAAAAGTGGTGCCGATGGATTCTACGACATTCCAAGCGTCAAGTACACTCATTTTTTTTTTAGAAAACTTGGATGTACAGACACGATTTTCTAGAGATTTGTTATAGTATAGAAGATAGATAGAAGAAGAAGATAGATTTCCTTGGTTTTTCAAAAAAAAATCCTTAAAAGTAGCTTAATTATAGCTTAAACAACTATATCTTTTTTGTTTCTCACGCGATTTTAATGAAATAAGTTCTAGATTCCCTTCTGGATTACAGGCTATCCATCTATGAAAGTCTCATAAAAATCCATTCGTTAGTTTCCGAGATTATCGATATCATACAGACAAACAGAAAAAAGTGATGCCGATGGATTCTACGACATTCCAAACGTCAAGTACACTCATTTTTTTTAGAAATCTTGGATACACAGACACGATTTTCTAGAGATTTATTATAGTATAGATAGATAGATAGAAGATAGATAGATAGATTGTAGGTAAATTTATAGATTTGGAGCAAATACATTTTGACCGATAACTCAGTTATCGATTAATTTATCTAAATATCACAAAATTCAAATGAAACCTGTGATCTTCCTCTATTGTTTGATGCCCATATTGTACGCATATTTAGAGGTTTTATGTAACCTCATTTTAACCGATTATCGTAATATGGCAGCTTGAAATAATTTTTTTTTGGTACGCCACTGTATCTATTCATGAATTTGATTTTTAATTTATATGAAATTGAAAAAAAACTTTGCAAAGGCATTATTTGATATTTGTTTGGAAACTAAGTGCATTTTCCTTCGTTTTTCAAAAAAAAAATCCTTAAAAGTAGCTTAATTATAGCTTAAACAACTATATATTTTTTGTTTCTCACGCGATTTTAATGAAATAAGTTCTAGATTCCCTTCTGGATTACAGGCTATCCATCTGTGAAAGTCTCATAAAAATCCATTCGTTAGTTTCCGAGATTATCGATATCATACAGACAAACAGACAAACAGAAAAAAGTGGTGCCGATGGATTCTACGACATTCCAAACGTCAAGTACACTCGTTTTTTTTTTTTTAGAAATCTTGGATGTACAGACACGATTTTCTAGAGATTTATTATAAAAAAAAAAAATAAATGTAAGGCGCGATAACCTCCGAAGAGATCTAAGGCCGAGCTTCTCTTCCAATTTGCGTCGTGCTCCTCTTTATTTTCCCTACAAATTGGCCGGACGGGACCTACATGTTTTATGCCGACTCCGAACGGCATCTACAAGGCAGATGAGTTTTCACTGAGAGCTTTTCATGGCAGAAATACACCCGGAGCGCTTGCCAAACACTGCCGAGGGGCGACCCCGCTTAGAAAAATTTTCTTCTAATTTAAAAACCTTATTTCTAAAATTTTGATGTTGCTTTGCTCGGGGTGCGAACCCAGGGCATACGGTGTGGTAGGCGGAGCACGCTACCATCACACCACGGTGGCCGCCGAGAGATTTATTATAGTATAGATAATAATGAGTCAACTTTTGTTCAAACTCACTAAATTTATTTATTTATAACAATTAATTGCAAATTTGACCCAAATGTTTTTTGCATTTCCAGATTTTATGCTCATTTTAGATATAGCACGTCTTACAGTGAACAAAAAATAAATAAATTTGCTACAAATATATTACATTAAAATTTGTATATTGTGTTTTATGCTAATTTATTTTGATATTTGCTATTTTATTTTATTATATTATCTTTTATTTCAACTTAGTTTATTATTATTTAAATGTAACTTGACTGAATCGGAAAATTTCACGTTGTGTATTAAACGAAAAAAAAAAACGACCCAAAAACGTTTTCGATTTTAGGTCGAAATATTGCATAGGCAGTATATTACCCACTATCTATATATTAATACGCTAACAAAATTTCCTTACAATCAATTGACAGGCTGTTTCGCATACTTAGCATACGTAAAATCATATAAAAGTTATATGAATCGATTCGTATTGATCAGCCGCAGTGCATAGGCCTATTTTTGTTAACAAATATTACTCTATTGGTTTATAATTAATAGAAAAAGTTTTTTGTAAATTAAAATCTGTGCAACTATCGAAATTGCCATCTGGTTTATAATTAATAGAAAAAGTTTTTTGTAAATTAAAATCTGTGCAACTATCGAAATTGCCATCTGTAGGACGCATTATGTTCACAAACCCCCCTGAGTACATAGCTCCAAATGCTCAATTGCCGCGTTGCTCAAATGTTTCATCTCTACAAATTAGGGCGGGTCGATTTAAAAATCGCTCATTGCTCTGTGAAAATCGTATTCTAAGGATCAAAATAAGAAACTTTGCCGAAGGAACCATACCTCTAAAACGAATTCTGATGTCCCCCCCTTTGGGTCGAACTTTTGGGTAGGGGTAATTTCAATTCTACCTGCTGTGTCTTGTGGTGGCTTAAAAAAAACAACACAAGCAATTTTACGATCTGCAATTGTGTCACAATACCTTCATTTTTTAAAACGGTTGAATAAAAAGCCCGCACAACTATGTTTACGACATGCAAATGCATAACAGTGATGCCTTGGTTTTAAAAGGGGGTTGTCAAAACGCTAATTTCTAATCATTTTTTTTAATGTCTTTTCTATTAATAAATTCATTTTTTCATTTACATATGTTCTGACTAAATAAATTTCTAAAGAGAAAAATAAACTCCAAAAAGGAAGAACATAGGCATTTCAAAATGGAATTTTTCAAAATTTGCCCCTACGACCCAAAGGGGGGGACATCATAATTCGTTTTAGAGGTATGGTTCCTTCGGCAAAGTTTCTTATTTTGATCCCTAGAATATGATTTTCACAGAGCAATGGGCGATTTTTTTGCCTCCCCATAAATCGACCCGGCCTACTACATATGTATATATTTGTACACGCCAAACGGTGAGAGAACTACTGCTTCGCTCATTTTCAGTTCAAATAAAATATTGTTTCCCATTGTTGCCAATTACCTATATTGGTCTGTACCAAAATCCTTAAAAAATTGTTCTAAAATAATTGTTAGCGCACAAAAAAACTTTAAAGAGAAGTAATAACTTAACCGGCCTATTTTTGTGGATAAATTTAACTTACACGTAAAAGCATAGGTCTTTATTTTACAGATTCTTTGTTTTTCATTTGAGTTGCTTTAAAAAAAATGAAATCAGAAATAATGAGTCAACTTTTGTTCAAACTCACTAAATTTATTTATTTATAACAATTAATTGCAAATTTGACCCAAATGTTTTTTGCATTTCCAGATTTTATGTTCATTTTAGATATGGCACGTCTTATAGTGAACAAAAAATAAATAAATTTGCTACAAAGATATTACATTAAAATTTGTACATATATTGTCTTTTATGCTAATTTATTTTGATATTTCTTATTTTATTTTATTATATTATCTTTTATCACGTTGTATATTAAATTTGCTGCAAAGATATTACATTAAAATTTGTATATTGTCTTTTATGCTAATTTATTTTGATATTTCTTATTTTATTTTATTATATTATCTTTTATTTCAACTTAGTTTATTATTATTTAAATGCATTTTGATTGAATCGGAAAATTTCACGTTGTATATTAAACGAAAAAAACGACCCAAAAACGTTTTCGATTTTAGGTCGAAATATTGCATAGGCCCACCCCCCGCTACTCCTACTCCCAATCCCACTCCCACTCCCCCACTCCTTCTACCACTATTGCTACTCCTATCCCCACTCCCACTCCTACCCCCACTCCTATTCTCCTCTCACTTCTGCTACTCCAACTCCCAATCCCACCCCCTCCTACTTCTACTCCTACAACTACTACTACTTCTACTCCTACTTCCTCTCCTACCCCCACTGCTAATCCCATGATACTCCTACTCCCACTCTCAGCCTTATCCTTTTACCCCTGACAACACCCACTCCTGCCCACACTACCCCTAATCCTATTCCCACTCGCACTCTTTTTCACCCCCACTCTCATCCTCACCACCACTCAAACTCCTATTACACCTATTCTGCTCCCACTCCTATCCCCACTCCAATTCCCCTACGACTTCGTGTACTCCTACTCCCACTTACAATCCCACTCCTACCGCCACTCCCACTCCTACTACCACTCCTGCTACTCCTACTCCCACTCACAATTCCACTGCACATGCACATGCATTTTTTTAATTTTTACATATATGGGCGCTCGCACTACTACCCCACCCGTCCTTTATCCCGCTTATACTCCTACTCTAACTCCCACTCCCACCGCCACTCCAACTGCAACTCCTGCTACTCTCACTGCCATGCACATCCCCTGCTACTCCTACTCCCAATCCCCCTCCCACTCCCCCACTCCTACTACCACTATTGCTACTCTTATTCCCACTCCCACTCCTACCCCCATTCCGATTCCCCTCCCACTTCTGCTACTTCTATTCCCACCCCCACTCCCACTCCTTTTCCCACTCCAACTCCTACTTCTATTCCTATTCCTACTTCCACTCCTACCCCTACTCCTTTTCCTACTCCGACTCCTATTCCCACTCTAATGATCAGTCAAAGCGTTTATATGGCTGCTCCAACTACTGCCCTCACCCCTTTTCTTTACCCTCACTTCCATTCCTGCTACTACTCTAACTCCCACTCCCCCGCCCGATCGCTGTCCCACTCCCACTTTATGATCGGTCAAACCGTTTAGGATACAACCCGGTTTATACCTACATACATATGTTGAATTTTAATTATATCTATATACACATGCATTTTTTAAATTTGTTTTTATTTAAAATATTTGTACATATGTGGGCGCTCCCACTCCTTCCCCACCCCTCCCTTATCAGCACTTATTCTCCTATTCCTTCTCCTACTCCTATTTTCCACTCCCACACCTTTTGCCACTCCACTCCCACCCGCACTCCCGCTACTCCTACTTCTACCTCCACTACTATTCCCCTGCTACTCCCACTACTACCCGCACCACCACACCAACCCATTCGAAAAAGACCTGCCCATATCTGGTCCCACTCCCAGTGGGCTAATACCAGAGGGTGCAAGTACCAGAGCGTACCGGATTCGTGTTCGAAAAAGACCTGCCCATATCCGTAAAGCTCTCCTAAACCTTCGCGGAGGATCTAGGGGTAAAAATTCGTTCCCGCTTGGCTAACACCAGAAGGAGCAAGTACCGGATTCATATTCGGCAAAGGCTTACCCATGTCCGTAAAACTCCCGTAAACTCTTGGGGACTATTTTTTTTCTGCTACAATAACAACCCAGGCCGAATATCCCAGGTTCGTCCCCCTGCGGGTTAAGGGGCTAAGAATATTCCCGCGGTAGGCATGGCTGTCGTAAGAGGCGACTAAAATCCACAAACCTGCGGGATCAAGGGGTAAACATTCGTTCCCGCCTGGCTAATACCAGAAGGAGCAAGTACAGGATTCATATTCGGCAAAGGATTACCCATGTCCGTAAAGCTCCCCTAAACTGTCGGGGAGTAAGTTTTGCTGTTACAATAACAACCCAGGCCGAAGATCCCAGGATCGTCCCCCTGCGGGTTAAGGGGCTAAGAATATTCCCGCGGTAGGCATGCCTGTCGTAAGAGGCGACTAAAATCCACAAACCTGCAGGATCAAGGGGTAAAAATTCGTTCCCGCCTCTCTAATACCAGGACGAGCAAGTACCGGATTCATATTCGGCAAAGGCTTACCCATGTCCGTAAAACTCCCGTAAACTGTTGGGGAGTAATTTTTGCTGTTAAAATAACAACCCAGGTCGAAGATCCCAGGTTCGTCCCCCTGCGGGTTAAGGGGCTAAGAATATTCCCGCGGTAGGCATGCCTGTCGTAAGAGGCGACTAAAATCCACAAACCTGAGGGATCAAGGGGTAAAAATTCGTTCCCGCCTGGCTAATACCAAAAGGAGCAAGTGCCGGATTCATATTCGGCAAAGGATTACCCATGTCCGTAAAACTCCTGTAAAAGTTCGGGAGTAAATTTTGTTGTTACAGCAACAACCCTGGCCGAAGATCCCAGGTTCGTCCCCCTGAGGGTTAAGGGGCTCAGAAAATTCCCGCGGCAGGCATGCCTGTCGTAAGAGGCTACCAAAATCCACAGACCCGTAGGTTCAAGGGGCCAAAATTCGTTCCCGCCTGCCTAATACCAGAAGGTGCAAGTATCGGATCGTACCAGATTCGTATTCGGTAAAGGCCTACCTTCGGGGAGTAATTTTTATTGTTACAGCAACAAAATCCCATGTTCGTATCCTAGGGCAAGTAAAAAGGCCTCAGAAAATGTTTATTATTATGTTTTCAAATAACTTGAATGCATTTCCAAGAAAATAATTTTTCATAAACGCATTACTAAAAACTGAATCATGTAGAAATTTTCACTACCTTTGCAGATTAGGCTCCATTACAGAACTGTGTTTTTCGACAATTATTACCGGATTATGTGAAATTATTTTCATGATCATTTCTGAAATATTTTCATGGGCATTTTGAAATTAATTTAAATTAATTTCTTAATTTATTTTTAGTCATATATAATGCCACGACTTACAAGAAGAAAAGAGAGGGATAGTAATAGGGATAGCCGTCCTAATTTTAACACATCTCTCGCATTGGTTGATAGTTTTAAGGGTGCTTTGAACGATGTACCTCCTAATCTTATTAGCTTGGATATTGGAAATATGGATTTACGTTGTGAGCATTGTAATGCAATGCATTTCGAGAAAGAAATTACTGCAAGAAGCAGAAACTCCTTTTCGTTGTGTTGTCAAAAGGGAAAAGTAACTTTGGCACCGTTAACACAAAATCAGTTTTTCAATAATTTATATGAGGGTTTACGCTCCAATAACCTGGTTTTAAAGCGGAGATCAACAAATTGCTTTGAAAATATACGTAGTTTCAATTCATCTTTTGCGATGGTTAGTTCTGAAGCGGAAATAGCAGAGAATGTTACGAAAGGTGCTTATTATTTTAAAATTCACAATATCTTTTATCATAGAGCTGGCCCTTTAACGCATGAGCAAAATGCTAGGTCGAATCCCTGCTATGCTCAGTTATATTTCTATGATGTTGATACCGCAAATACTTTTAGACTGAGAGAACCATCAAATGCATTATGCGATGGAGGCTTGATGACAGAAATATCTGCCCAATTGAATCAAGTTAACCCTTTTGTTCGGTCTTTTATTTCCAGAAAGAACACTGTAGTAGACACGAAAATATATAAGTTAAGTCACAATGACCACCCATGTAGTTCGATCTGCTTTCTGATGCACTCTATAGCATCACGAGTACAATACATAACGTCATCACCTTGACTTGCAGTGTAGGAGTAGGTGATGCACTCTTTAACATCACGAGTAGAACACTTCGCGACATCAACATCACTTGCAATGTAAGAATAAGTGATGCACAGTTTGACATCACGAGGACAACACTTTGCGTCATCGTCATCACTTGCAATGTAAGATTAAGTGATGCACAATTTAACATCACTAGTACAATACTTAACGGCATAGCCATCTCTTGCAATGTAAGAGTGGGTTATTGCTGGGAGAGCTATCTGTTTGTATGATAACGGCCATTTCTTATTTGAATTCTTTCTCATTATGATAATAATGTTCACCGAATAGAGTATAATGTTTGCGGTGAACAACGTTGACTTCTGGGAGAGTATAATGCATGGTAGAATGGAGTAAGCTAGCGGTAACCTCAGTATTTTTGTATAATGTTTGTTTCATAGCGAAAACCAGTTTCTTGTTACAGCGGAGAGCAAGTAAGCGGTAGGCCAATTCTTATTGGAATTCTTTCTGATCAGATTTTGGTTGCAATTTGAATGCGAAGGTCGTGCGCTACGATATATGTAGTATTAGTATCAGTAGACCTTGTTTAAATAAATAAATAAAACTATTTAAAAAATTAAATAAAATATTTTAATTTATATAAGGAAATGTGTTTACTCATTACGGTTAATCGTGAGATGCCGAATATAGAGATGGGTAGATTTAATGATGCTCTTGCAACAGATGTTGCCGTGATATTTAGTACAACAGATGGTGAACCTCCATTTGATAGAAGGATGGTATCATTTTATAAAAGGAGTGGTACGGTAAAGAATATTTCCGTTTTAGATTCATCTTTGGATCCGTTGGCCTATCCACTACTATTTCCCAATGGAAACGCGGGATGGAATCCTGATATATTGCATAGCAGACAAAGTACGTCTACTTTAAGTCGAGCTAGAATTAAAACTACTATGCTTGAGTTCGCGTCATTTCGGCTTGCGATCAGAGACGAATTCAGTCTTCTACATCATTCTAAAAAGCTTTATCTACAGTGGATTGTAGATATGTATGTTCGAGTTGAGGGAACAAGACTTAACTTTTTAAGACTTAATCAAGAAAACCTGAGGTGTGATGTTTTGTATAACATAACAGATTATCTGATCACAAACCCTCATAGTAATGGACATGAAAATATTGGAAGAAGAATTATTCTGCCATCTTCATTCACCGGCTCTCCCAGAAACATGTACCAAAACTATTTGAACGCTATGCATATAGTCCGTCATTTTGGTAAACCATCTCTGTTTATTACAATGACATGCAATCCAAATTGGCCAGAAATTACCAGGAGTGTTGATTTCAATGAAACACCAAATTATCGCCCAGAAATTATAGTTCGCGTGTTCAGTGCGAAACTAAATGATTTAATAAGCACAATAACTACAAAAAAAGTTTTTGGTACTAGCTGTATTTCGTTGCTAACTAGTACAATTAAAACACTAGCTAGCTTACCGAATTGCATGGAAAGCAACAATAAAAAGTAATCGAGTTGAGTTGGCTAAGCGCTTTCAGTTGAAACCGCTTAGGTAATTGTCGACCTGATTGATAGTGTTGTGTAGTGTTGCATATTCAAAAATAGGGCACTATTGTGAACGAGCGAATGAAATGAACATACGAATGTGCAGATAAACATAAATAACAAAATAACAGCGTGGCGGCAGGGTGACATACATACAAACAAACACACGCATTTCATGTATTTTGTTTTTGCAATTCTCTGGTTGAGTGTCAAAAACATACTGCGCTAGAAGTAGAAATGTCATAGCAGCGAAAAAAAGTAACAATTAGCTGATAAATCTCCACCATCTGTATGGTTTTGGCATAATGAAACTGTGTAGCTAGTTGAAGCGTTTTCTTCAAGCTCGCTTGAAAAAAAATACACCTACTGTTGCTGCTTATATTTATACAATATAATTTCAAAAGAGAGGTTTGCCTCATGCACACATATTGCTAACATTAGATCAAAGGGATAAACTTGAAGGTGTTAGTGATATAGACAAAGCCGTATGTGCGGAAATTCCTGACAATTGAAATAAACCCAAAATTGCATGAATACGTTTCGAAACATATGATGGATGGGCCATGTGGTGCTTTGAATGTTAAGGCAGTTTGCATGAGAAATGGTAATTGTTCCAAGAGTTTTCCCAAAAATTTTTGCGAGTCCACGCGAGAAGAGGTGAATGGGTTTCCAATGTATAGAAGACGTGGTAATGGTGTTAATGTTGATATTCGTGGTGCGTCTCTTGATAACCGTTATGTTGTACCATATAATCCATATTTGCTTGCCAAATTTAATTGCCACATTAATGTTGAGGTTTGCTCAACGGTTAAAAGTGTGAAATACATTTATAAATATGTATATAAAGGATATGAAAGTGCAACTGTCAGGTTAGCTACTGAACACGTTAATGCTGGTGAAGTAGACAATTGTGACGAGATTCAAAACTTTTTGAATGGACGTTACGTTGGTTCCACTGAAGCGGCTTGGCGAATTTTCCAATTCCCTATGCACTGTCAGTCCCATTCAGTAACGCGACTTGACGTTCACTTACCGCAAAGTTGTGTTTACTAATGGTCAGGCACAACGAGCTGTTCAGAATATGAGAAAAACCAGGTTGTTGGCATTTTTTCATTTGAATATTGAAGATCCTTCGGCAAATTCATATGAATATATAGAAATTCCATTGCATTATACTTGGGAAGATAAAACCAAGAAATGGAAAAAAAAGACAGCGAGGCGGTGATAAAACTATTGCTCGCATGTATGTTGTGTCGCCGAAGGATATTGAACTCTTCCATTTACGTTTGCTCCTTTTACATGTAACTGGGCCAAAATCGTTTATGGACGTTCGAACATATAATGGGGTTATATATAATACATTTGTGGAAGCGTGCTAGGGGAACGCCTCAAATGATAACGAATGGCACGAGTGCTTAGAAGAAGCGCGACAATTTCATTCTCCTAAACAAATGCGTCACTTATTTGGTGTGATATGTGCGCTAAATGTTCCAGCAAATGCTTTGGTTGAGTTTCTTTCTGAAGATTTCCTGAGAGAAAGCGATGAAACATTTTCATTTAATGGTGCACTGTTAGAAATCGAAGATGTGCTACTTAGTCAAAACGTGACATGTCACAGCCTTGGATTACCAGTGCCCACAGCAAATCCTGCTGTAACAAGTATAGATGTTCCTCAACCTGAAAATGAGCTAATTTTATTTGAAGACTATTACTCACGAGCAAACAACGAGCAACGTACAATAATAGACCGCGTTATCCAGGAAATACAGTTTCATGATACTGGTTCTAATGTGTTCTGCGTTACTGCTCATGCAGGTTGCGGTAAAACTTTTATGCAAACTGCTTTAATTCACAGGTTGAATTCACTTAATCTTCCATGCATTGAGACTGCTTTTAGTGGCATAGCATCAACTCTTTTGATTGGTGGAAGAACAGTGCACAATGTGTTTAAATTACCCATTCCTGTTGTCGAAAATTCTGTACCGAATATCACCCCAAACAGTGCTCAAGGAAGATATATAAATTCAGCTGCGCTGATAATAATTGACGAAATTTCCATGTGCCCACTTTTAATTTTGAAAGCTATAGATAGACTACTGCGTGATTTGTGTTCCGATGAAAATGATAAATGCCAGCTGTTTGCTGGGAAAACAATACTTTTTTGTGGCGATTTTAGACAAATTCTACCCGTTGTTCCTCATGGATCACGTGCTGTTTTGGTTGAAAACTGTATTATTAGTTGGAATGAATTTGCTTCTTTTCATCATGAAACATTAAACCAAAACATGAGAGAATTACCACACGAGCTGCAGTTTGTAGAATTTTTAAAGCAAATTGGTGATGGTCAAACACCTTTATATCCACAGTTTGGAGATAATGTCATTGAAATACCACAGCAATTAGTGGGAAATGAAGTAACCTAATTGATGACGTATTTGGAAATATTGAAGAAAATTTATTGTCAGATCAAGTTGTGAGTTCTGCAATTTTAGCAGCAACCAATGAGGACTGCTCCCTGGTTAATAATGACATACTTAATCCGCATACCTGGTTAATTCAAAACATATAATAGTTTTGATAAAATTGCTTGCGACGATGAAAGAGAAGTCAATAATTATCCCACTGAGTTTCTGAATTCCCTCAATGTGAGCGGACTTCCACCGCATAAGCTTTCACTGAAGCTTAATTGCGTCGTACTGCTCATTCGAAACCTTAATACAAAGGATGTCTTAGTGAACGGGACACGAATGAGGGTTAAGTGCCTTCACAACAACGCCATTGATTGTGAAGTTTTAACCGGATATTCAAAAGGCAAACGAATTCTTATTCCGCGCATCAAATTAACTTATTCAGGAACCATATTACCCTTTAATTTTCAATGGACCCAGTTTCCAGTAATACCATCTTTCGCAATGACCGTAAATAAGTCGCAAGGTCAAACGTTTGAAAAAGTTGGAATTTTGTTGAGGCGGCCTGTATTTACACATGGGCAATTATACGTAGCTGCAAGTAGAGTCAGGTCCTTTGACAGTCTAAAGTTTTATGTAAGCGAACATAATAATCAAGGTCACTTAGCTGGCGATGAAAGGGTATTCACGAAAAATATTGTTTTCCCCGAAGTTATAAATCCAAACTGCTAAATGTAAGCAATGCAAATCCATGAATTTAAATTCGCGTTAACTGAGAAAAGTTTTTAAAACATTTGCATGTAGACGAATTAAGTTATCTAAGTATAGATTTTTTGGCGTCTCTCCTTTACTCTTTTTCCCTTTTATACTTGAGAAATGGGCAGTACTCGAGGTTAGTTAAAATCAAGATATTCTTCAATATTGTGTAAAATTATATTTTAAAATTTTCATATTGCAGTTATATATGGCATGGCGCATGGTGATAAGTGTATATATGCACTTAAAAATTTTATTTAATTATATTTGGTCTATTCACGAAAGCCTGCTTATCAGGTTATTTGCTTATGTGGTTATATTTTTCGCAAATAATTTTTAAACAAATAAATTGATAATCATGCTGACGAAAAGAGACCAGTAATGTTAAATATGTATATATTTGTTGTTGTGTTAAGTTTTTAATTTATTTATATTATTTAATTTATTATTTATATTAATTTGTGAGTTACCTGTGACACTTTATTTTATCTGGAATATTTTATTTAAAATTTTTGCCATATATATATATATATATATATATATATATATATATACATAATATGTATATGTAGTTTATATGGGTGATATAGGCCTACTGGGGAACCAAGCACCCAAAACTAACTTCGGTAACGCGCCAACTGCGTACCTCCCGGGTGGTGTGGAAAAAGCAAATTTTCAATTCAATTTCAAGGCATTTCACCATAATTCAATGTCAATTTCATTTGATTTTACATATTTCTAATATTTTGTTTAGGGAGTTCCATACTAAAACGTAATTATTACATTTGAAATGTAATTTAAGGAAATACAATCAAAAAGTATAACGTCTTAGGTCAAGACCAAATTTTTAATGGAAACTTTAAGTAGGTTAGACCAGTTGGTTTTAAAAATAAAATAAAATAAAATATCAGAAAACATCTCAATATTACTATTTGTAAATTAGACATCCCAACATTGGAATTCTCACATTAAATATCCGAGCATTAGAATCTTCATATTCCCACAATGATAACATTAAATCGCCGAAAAAATTTAAGTGCGTTTATTGCGTTTTGATATGGAACTGCTTATTCCCTTTATTTAATTTTTTTGCACTTTAAGTACCTTATTTTTTTTTTCTTTTACTTTAAATTTGTTTAGAAAACTCTGCTTTCTTTTCCATTACATACTTTATATTTTTATTTTATTTTTTATGAAGGTATCCTCTATTCTATTCGAAATTTTCGTTTTCGTTTACATATTAGATATGTATTTATAATTAATTTAACTAATTTAATTAATTATAATTTAATTTAATTAATGATAAATACATATGTAATAGTAGAGCACCAATTGCATACCTAACGGGTGGTGTGAAATAGGTTAAATTCCTTTAGCACATTTCTTCGTCCTTAACTAAAAATTCGAGTTTTTTGAATTATGACGCTATTGAAGTAAATGGGCGATATATGTATATGTAGTTTATATTGGTGATATAAGCCTACTGGGGAACCGAGCACCCAAAACTAACTTCGGTAGCGCGCCAACGGCGTATCTCCCGGGTGGTATGGAAAAAGCAAATTTTCAATTCAATTTCAAGTAATTTCACCACAATTCTATGTAAATTTCATTTGATTTTACATATTTGTTATATTTTTTTTACGGAGCTCCATACCAAAACTTATAATTACATTTGAAAAGTTTGTAGAAAATTTAAGAAAATGCAATCAACGATTACAACGTCTTAGGTCAAATTCAAAATTTTATTGAGAACTTTAAGTAAGATAGATCAGTTTGCTATATTTCCACTCACTGCTCAACTATTAACGCATAGTAGGGGTAGTGCAATACCCCAACACTGGATGCATAGAGTGAGTTGAAAAAAAACACAAGTTTCGACCACGGGCGATACTAGTATTTATTTAATCCGATTCACCATTTAAGAGATATTGCGATGTCAAAAATTGTTTTCGATCACGTATCGTATAACACAATACCGGCCCTTAATTCCACGATTTACGGAGTAATTAACCTTAATATAAGATCACAGTCTACGGAGTTTATGAATTCCATTTTACCTATTTACTTTCAATTTAGCCTCTTCTTCCCTTAAAGCTGCCATATTTCGCTCACGCGTCTCAGGATCGTCGTCTTTATGCGTAGTTGAGTGTAACCGTAGCTTCGAAGCCAAACGAAAAGCTAAAGGACAAGATTCACATCTGTGTATATAATTACCCAGATGTACACTTAAATGCCTATGCAGTAGGTTTTTTGTCGTAAAGCACCGGTCGCAGTATTTGCATTTATATGGTTTTTCACCGGTATGAGTACGCATATGATCCCTTAGGTTCGTAGTTCGTGAAAACCTATTTAATACAGGCAGAAAATAAAGTTAGAAAAAATTTGGTGAAATATATTAGGACGACGTTTTTATACCCAGCTGTACTTGTACACAGGGTATTATAACTTTGATTGGATAACAGTTGGTTCCATACATCAAAATCATCAGTATCGAAAAAAATTTGATTGAGCCATGTCCGTCCGTCCGTCCGTCTGCCCGTTAACACTATAAATTGAGTAAATATTGAGATATCTACACCAAATTTGGTACACGAGCTTATCTGGACCCAGAATAGATAGGTATTGAAAATAAGCCAAATCGGATGATAACCACGCCCACTTTTTATATATATAACACTAGCGGGACCCCGGTTTGCTTCGCTACACCAATAGAAATATTGGAAAAAGAATAAAATATCATAGAATTTTTTAAATCTTTATTTCAATTTTTAATCCAAAACATTTGGATACACTGCATTTTTCGTTTTTCCATCTGGGATATGATTAACAAACAATTTGGAATGCCTACTCTGGAACAGACAACGTATAGCTGTCCGTGCGAAAAGCAGGGTTCCTCCAAATTCAATCCGCATACTCGAAGCGTTTGTCCTTTCGCCTTGTTGACTGACATAGCAAATGACAGGCGCACTGGAAATTGCAAACGCTTGAATTCAAACGGCATGTCTGTTGGTATCAGTGGGATTCGCGGTATAAGCACAAATTCACCTTTCGCTTTGCCGGTCAGTATTGTTGCTTCAATTAAATTCGTCAACAACTTTTTTACATTCAGTCTTGTTCCATTACACAATTTTGGTGCATTTAAATTCCGTAATAATATAACTGATGAGCCGACCTTCCAATTTAAACAATGCGGTGGCATACCAGACGGCTCCAATGAATTCAAAACATCAACTGGATAATTTACTGCGTCAACTTCATTCATTGCGGTATCCACTGACTTGTGTTGTCACCACACCTGGCAATTTTTTCAGAATGTGATGATTTGGTGCCAGTATTGCGCGTTCTCTCGAATCGATAATTGTACAAAAATTGTTTGGCAATGTAATCAAACCATTTGTTTTGTCGATTGGAATTTTGCCATTTCCGATCCTTAACAATTGCCTCGAGAACTGCTCTGCAGACTGATCATTTTGCAACTGAACACGCATGTTTATGTGTAATGTTAATTTTTTCACGTATCGCCACAAAAGGGAACACTTCAAACATGCATTGATCTCATCTGCCGGTGTTGATCGTGGAATAACGGGCAATGTTTGTCGAAAGTCACCTGACAATAAAATTAAGGCACTACCAAAAAGCCTTCGGTTTCCACGTAAATCTTGCATCGTTCGATTTAATGCTTCCAATGATTTTTTGTTTGCCATTGTACACTCATCCCATAGAACGACCGCTGCTTGTTGCAAAACTTTTGCCATCGCTGAATTTTTGGATATGTCACAGGTTGGAGTTTCAACCACCTATATATTCAATGGCAATTTTAAAGCTGAATGAGCTGTTCGTCCTCCATCCAATAAAGTTGCCGCAATTCCAGAAGAAGCGAGTGCCAAAGCAATTTTCTGTTGCGATCAAATAGTTGCTAAAATCAATGAAATCACAAATGTTTTCCCGTGCCGACAGGGCTGGATTGAACAAATGTACGGAAATCGTCACAATCGAATTGTTGTTCACGCTGCAACTCTCGATCAAATAAATCATGCACTGGTCGATTTGGTGAAATCAAAGCTAACTGCCCCAATGCTTTATTGGCAATCGCAAGACACATACACGTCTTCAATTATTATCAAAGCTTCATTGTACATTTCCAATGTAATCAGCAAATCAGGATCCATTGCTCTACGACGCATCCGAATTAAAATATTGTTACGAATATTAGCAACACTAAGGGGTACTGCCATCTCTAAGCCGATGCTAAGCAGTGATTGTATGCACATCCATAAATCAATCATTATGTATCTACATAAATTAATCAATCATTAAGTCTACACATATTTATGTACACGCAGCGGAGAAGCAACGCACAACCACATTCATATATCTGAGATACTCCCGAAAGTATGCAATGAGAGAAGCTATAAAATAGTGCATCTGTAGTTACAGCTGAGAAATTTGATAGCTGATGGCCAACTAGTAGATTCTGGAAATGGAAGCGCCTAGAAGATGCAAACGAGGAAATCAGAGAGTATAAAAGGCAACAACGGTAGAGGCGCAATAATCAGTTTTGATTAAGCACGCAATCTGTCGGGCAATAGTATAGTTATTTATTGTGAAGTTATTTAATAAAGGCCATTTTGCATTATTAAATATTGGAGTTATTTATTCAACAGTTTAGAGATTCGAACTTAGCAGAAGGTTGCAAATAAGAGGATTTGCAGTAAATTCGTTACAATATCTTCAGTCGTGTAATCTTTATTCAATTGGATTCGATGGCATGCATGTTGATATTATAATCGAAAATAACATTCGTATTTGCTGTGGATGAGATGAAATCGATGCATCATGAAGTGTTGCGTCCCAATGAGTGTCATCTTCTAACAAATGCAAGAGCTTACATGCTTCGCGATATGTCTGACAAAAATGACCGTGAACTGTTCTTAAATCCTGAAATGATTTTGGTCCTCGAACGTTTACCAACAACATTCGCAAATAGAAACATTTAGCATTGTTGGAATGTACCGTATACATCCTGACCAAGGCATCTGTTTGGAAAATACCTGGATGACCATCAACTGGTGTTCCTTGTTTACGCCGTTGAAATTTTTTCGATGATGCATTCTAGGTGTAATATTGCGGTATATCAACATATATCAAATTTGTGGCAAATGTGTCGATTTCACACAATTGAAAAAAGGAGTTAAAGTAGTTGCTGGTTATTGTGCTGATCTCTGCTGTACATTCTCAGTAGTGAAATAAACTCGTTGACCATTCTCCAGATGAACTGCCAAATGGACAACAACAGGATGTCTTTCGTGCAAAGGAAACGAAAAGATGCGCCAAACTGCTTTATTACTGCTTATGTATCGCCCCATTTGATATTAAGTGATTTCATCATTTTTTTTTTCACTATCTACTCTAAAAACAGCCATATTACTTCCTTTATTCACATATTTACAAATGTATTTGAGAGACATTACTGAGTTACAGTACTCAACATTTATATGAGCCTGAAAAACTTCTGACAGTATCGGTGAATATGGCACGACCCAACGATTGTCAACTTCGATGCCTTGATTGCGCACTCTTATTATCGCCGTTTTACCATTATTTTCAAATGACCGACGTCGATACAATGGATATCCGTCATTGCCTGTTATAGTAACGGAAATTAATGCTCTCGGATACCGCTTTGAACATTTCCCATCGACCATACATGGTGAATTCATATTTATTTCACCACGTGGTCCGTGAATCATGTTTTTTGTTACCACTTCAAATAATTCTGGATCGATGGTTTGACCTGGTATTTCGGCTGATATGACGCTATCAATATCGTTCGGTGTTATTTTACGTACCAGCCATATCAATATATGTGCGTGTGGCAACCCTCTTTTTTGCCATTCAATCGAGTACATCCAACATTGTACCTTTCCAGAAACGCTTAATTTCACAATTTAATCGATCAGTGCCTTCAATTTTTGCCGGAATACACGTGCTGTAACATCGTGTCGATCTGTTGGTGAATGACCGTCGAACAATTTGTTTTTTATATCGTTCCACATCGGATTACACTTAAAAGTGATGAAAAGATCTGGTCGGCAGTATTTTCGAACATATGATATAGCATATTGTGCATATTCGTGCATGTGGCGTGGGCTACCAATATAAGAAGCTGGTAATATCGTCAGACGTCCGATTTCATTCACATTCGCTATTGCCTCTTGCAAATGTATGTATTCTTCAGATAGCAATTTGGCTTGATTGAATCGGATGAAATTGAGACGTTCAGTTTCAAGTTTTGCATACATGTCTACAATGTATTGGTGAAAAATTTTACCACATGTCAGAATGTAGTTTTGTTCTTGTGCACTAATCATCAATCGATAAGAATAATAATTCATCGCACTAACTTTCTTTTGAACATCTCGACCTGTAAAAAATATGTTCATTCGATTTTAAATTTTAGTTTTTATTTAATATCTGATTAATATAATTAGTATATTATTTACCGGTTCTTGGATCTATCAGTGGTATATTAATGTGAGAACCATCATCACCTTTCCAATGTAGAATTGGATATTGTAATGCGTCGTAACTGCGATGAAGCTCCGAAACACGCTGTAATTGTTCATTTCTACGATGAAGACCAATATCGCGAGATTGAAACTGATCGCCAACAATTACAATTGCCACTTCATCAATCGTCGGTACATTAAATCTTCTGGCATGCTCACTAAAAGGCGTTTTATCCGCTCTCATTGTGATTTTGTGATTATCAGATGGCATACGATCGAGAACGGTTTTGAATAATTTCACCAATTCATTGTTCTGATCTTTGGAGATCGCAAATAATCGCTCGTTTTGTATGTGAGCCAATTATGCAACGTTCACCCAACTCACGATTTTCATCTCAGATAAAATATATTTGCAAAAATTCACTAAAACTCCATGTTCACCGCAAGCAATTTAATTTAAGAAAAGCAAACAAAAGACAAAACGAAAATACAAACCGTGCAAAACTTTTTATGAAAAACACAATAAAACACGTGCGCACGACTAGATGCAGTTGAAATCACTAAATGTATTTTGTAAAAGGAGCGAAGAACATTTGAAAAAATAAATTTGAAGAGAAAAACATGATACACCATTGCCACAATTTTCTACTATGTTTTTGTTCAACGATACGACATACTTACAGAAGGAATTCCCAATGTATTATAAATATTGATATGAATTCAATTGAAAATGAAGAAATACTCAATTACGAATCGAAAACTACATAAATATTAAGCACACGTGTTGATTCTCCATAGTTCATAACAAAAAGACCTAATGTCTATATACACCGAAAGTACGATGTGACAGATATGTTGTCTTGTGGTGTATGTCTTTCCATTGTATCAGAAAAATCCCTATTGCCAAAATGGCAGCCATGTTCATTGTTCATACTCTTGTTTAAGAAAACTCGATCAGATGTAGATGAATCAGTACAACACATCATAAATACATTTCTTCATTACTTTTTTTTAATTTTTTTATTCTTAAGTTATCAGAGTAAAAAGTTAGTAAGTGTGTAGGAACAACAATTTGGGACGCTGGAAAGTAACACCAAAAATGTGCACTTATTTTTATATACATATATAGATTGGAAACACACAAAAAACATGATTATTTAGTAAATAATGCACCTAGAATGTTGAAATCTGATGTGTGGACTGATATTGATAAGACTCTGGATAAAAATTTGTAAAAAATTTTTAAAATGGGCGTGGCACCGCCCACTTGTGATAAAATCAATTTTACAAATATTATTAATCATAAATAAAAAATCGGTAAACCTATCGTAACAAAATTCGGAAGAGAGGTTGCCTTTACTATAAGGAATGCTTTGAATAAAAATTAACGAAATCGATTAAGATTTTTAAAAGGGTCGTATACGAATAAAATAAGCTATATCTTAGCGAAAATGAGCTTTACATCAATGGTATTTCATTTCCCAAGTGGATTTATAACAACAAATAGGAAAAACTTCAAATTTAAAAAAATGGGCGTGACACCGCCCCTTTTATGACTAAGCAACTTTATAAGTTTCGGGAGCCATAACGCGAAGAAATATTAACGGATCGTAATAAAATTGGGTACACAAATTTTCCCTATAGCAGGAAATATTTATATAGACCACGCCTACTTTTATATAAAAGATTTTTAAAAGGGTCGTAGACGAAAATAATAAGCTATATCTAAGCGAAAAAGAGCTTTTGCATCAATAGAATTTTACTTTCTAAATTGAATCATAACATTAGATTGGAAAACACAAACATTTTTGAAAATGTGTGTGGCACGGCCCTTTTTTGTCTAAGCAATTTTCAATGTTTCGGGAGCCATAACTCGAAGAAAAATGCACATATCGTAACAAAATTTCGTACACATATTTTCCTTATGGCAGGAAATATTTCTAGTAAAAATGATAAAATTGGTTAAGGACCACGCCCACTTTTATGTAAATAACTTTAAAAAGGGTCGTAGACAAAAATAATCAGACCACTTATAAATATTTTCGCGGATTTTTTTATTCTCGCGGAAAAATTCCTCCTATTCTTTTCTCTTAGGGAGAAGAATAATTGGGGAATAGGAATTTCGAATTTTCGAAGTCAGCTGTTTTGCCAATTGAAATTTTGTTGCTGATTTCTATTTTTGTTTAAGAAATTGAAAAGTTTGCTTAAAATTTAAAAATAAAATATGATCAATACACAACATTGCATTTCATATGGTATTGACTATAGTAATGAATTGGTGCCACAGCAGCATCAACGGAGGAGCATACATAAGAAGCAGGCGGCGGGATAACACAAATCCGCTGGAGTTGCCTGCTTCCATTCAGCAAAGCAATTTTCTGGCGGCCAAGTCGAGTTGAATTCGTCTTTCGTCATATGCCAAAATCTATTTAATCCTTCTTAAAAAATCCTTGCACAATTTCTGGATGGCTGCATCAAATATACCAAGAGCTCTTCCGTTGCTTATGATATAGTTTTGGACATAAATAAAGAATATTGTGGTATAATGTACATATTTTAGCATATATATGTACAAATAGTTTTCTTTCTTAAAAGAACCAATTTACTTTAACTATTTTGATGCATTTTCGTTAATTTAACAATTGAAAAACTCCTAAGAATTGGCAGAGAAATCTCCCTCTCACTCACATTCATAATACCTAATTTTCTCCCATAACCGGTTTCCGCTTTTTCGAACATTGTTCAGCATAGGAAGAAAGGGAGCAATGAAAAAACTCGCAAGGAATTTTTATTTAGAATACGAGGAATAGGAGAAGGGAAAATACTCGCACGGAATTTTTGTTTAGCATTGGGCTGAATAAGTTAAATCTTAGCGAAAAATAGTTTTGTACCAAACGAAAAGAACTATATGTATATGTATCATTGCGCAAGCTTGTAACACTATTAAGCACACAAAACAAACAACAATAGCATTTCAAGTGTACAGCTGGGTATGTAATGTTCGGTTTCACCCGAACTTAGACTTCTTTACTTGTTTATGATAACTTACCGCATTTCACAAAAATTACATTTATGGGGCTTTACGCCGCTATGATCTCGTTTATGGATATTTAAGACCCGTTTTGTTTTAAAATGTTTGCCACAAACATCGCACGGGTATCTGAAAAAAAAAACAAGTAATCAAGACAATAAAAAAAACGAGTTTATTATTAAAAGGAAGAGAGGGTTTGAATTTTGTAACTAAACTAACAACTTTTTGGCTACTAAAAAGTCGAATAGGTATGTTCAAATAAAAACACGGTCTTAAAAATTTTTGGTATTTTTTGGCCCACTTGCAGAGTGGCAAATTTCAAAAATTAAAAAAAAATGTATGAGTTTAACCCCTCATGTTAGGTCATGATAGAAGGTGACGAATGTAAGCAGTTTCTCGCTCTAACGTCGCCATCTTGAACGCCCTTACAAATAAGAATGTGGTCACTTTACAAAACTCCTTTTTTATTCAGAGGAAAAAATGTATGTAAGACTATACAAACAAATAAAGCCCAGGACGGGGATTATGGTTACATTACACGTTTGTACAATGATCCCATTGATCTGTAAGTCAGCCGCCCATGATGATCATTTCCAGGTGAATGGCTATTAGATGATTTTCTACCGTGTGAGACGGTCGTGCTAGAACCTTAATCGAACGAACCGAATCTATACCCGGCAAAGGACTATCAACACCCAACATTCCCCCAAAGCATTTGGGGATTGTCATTGTCGTTAAAGCAACAACGTGAGCTATATAATGAAGATATTATGCTCGTAAGAACATGCACATGCAGCTCGCTTGGTATCTTCACTGTCAGCGTAGGCTTGGCCAGATGTGTACACGATCTATCTGGCTTCGGAGCCCCTGCCTAAAGTTCGCCGCAGCGGCGAATTCAATGATAGGTTTCCAAAACGGATCTTCTCACAGCTCAAACAATTCAGGTTTAAGGGATCAGGACTAAAGCCAGAACTTCAATTAATATTCCACCAAATTAGTATACCTCCTACCTTGTCCGTCCTTCTGTTTTGTGTTGAATAACTTTTCCCATCATGAAATATATTAAAAAGAGGTGTAGACTATTAATACACGTCCAAAAATGTCAAGAGAGTGTTCAAAAGGCACGTTTTGACCTCGGTACCAATAATCTGAACAATACCCCCGGGTCGCTCCAAAACCCGGGGTAGGATCAAAGTCTCTTTTTGGAAGATTACTTTTTTGAACGTTTTTTTTTTCAAATATTTCTGGCATCAGTGAAATCTTTCAGGTTATTGACACATAGGGAGTGTGCAAGTTTAGGGTATTGTTCTTTGAGTACTGGATTCACCGGGCAATTCCTGACATATAGGTCCGACGCCTGTTTATGGAGTTCACCAAGGACCTTCTTATGTTTTTTGGCTTCATACGGCTGTGTTCTCAGGTGCCGTATTTCCTCATAGTGCTTGCGGAGGTGACCCAGGTTTCTGGGTATTCAACAGAAACTGTTTGGTTAGCATTTCATTTCTTTCCCTTATTGGGAGTATTCTCGCCTCATTATGTAGATGGTGTTCTGGGGGCATAAGGAGACAACCCGTGGTGGTTCTGAGGGCAGTATTTTGGCAGGCCTGCAGCTTCTTCCAGTGGGTAATCTTTAGGCTTGACGACCATATCAGGGACATTTTTGGTCGTTTATTAGCATTCGACCCCTGTCCTAGAATATTACCAGCAAAATCGATGCGTTTATAAGGAACATAAGCCTTACACAAAAATATAATAAGGTATTCTATGTGGTTGGGTCTTAAGTTGTATTTGACAGGCGCGTACAGGTGGCAACGCGCATGTCAAATACAACTGCGGCCCACATCACTTACATAAAAAATGATGTACATAACTCAACAATAAAATTTTGCACAAGAAGCAGACGGACGTGCTTCAGTTAGTTTTCCTGAATAAAAGTGACTGTTTAAAAAGTAAAACACAAGCTTTGTTTTTCTGGATGAATGCGTGGTGCAGAAACCCCACGCCGAACATTTTAATTGACAAAAGGGCAACCGTTTGGAGGCGGTGCCCTCCAAGATGGATGTTTGGGCAGGTGAGAGCAACCTAACCTATATGGTTAGTTTACATGGCGACCGTGATGGTCTTTGGTGGTACAGGTGAGTGAGTGCGTGCGGTGTGGAAAATTATTAAACTTAATACAACAATTTTCTAAAAACTGAAAATGCGGAAATAATAAAAATATACAATTTTAAAATGCGAAATAACAAAAATCTACAAAATACTATTTCCTAATACAACAAATTATCTAAAAACTAAACACTACGGAAATAACATAAAGAACTAAATTCTACGAACTACAAAGTTTTAAATTAAAAAGATCAAAAGATAACATAAATCATTTAATTATAATATACATAATATCGGCATATAAAAATTCACGCCAATTAAATAGCGGCATTCAAAACCCACGCCACTCAGATAACAGGATCGTAAACTGTACCACCGCCATCGGCAGCGAACGTCAGCAGCAACGAACGCCATCAACAGCAAAGCCCAGTAGCAGCAATCACCGTCGGCAGCGAAGGCTAGCATTGCTACAACAAGGCTAGCAGCAGCATTAACAACAGCGGCATCATCATCATAGCAGCAGTGAAGAAGAAAAAAATAAGTATATGATATATGTATTTATTAATAAAATTTTTCCTACGGGTTTTTTTTCATATATGTATACAAAAAAATTTACAATTTTTATTAAGTGCAGTGCGTCCACATTAAATATTATAATTTTTTTTATTTTTGAATACAACGGTGCGTCCGTTCGTATCATGGTACAATAACCAGGTAAAAGCATCAGAGTTGCATTTTACATGTTTTTTCATTCGAAGCTGATCATAAAATGTCAAACTTAGTTTATGTTTACTTTTTTTGTTTATTTTATTTTGGTGCAGGTAAGAAAATTGTACGGTTAATAAACGTGGTTGGTTATGCATTCTTTTGTTTTGCAGATGGAGAGTTACCGAGTGGCGAGCTGGTAATTGAAGAGTCCGGCAATGAAGTAAATAAAACTTTTCATTTTATATATTACACACATAAAATTAATTCTTGTTGTTGCTACATGCTCGGATGAAAGCTTTGTGGTCCGCAAACACAATAGTGCTGAAAACAGAAATCGACGAGTTATTACTACGTCAGGTGAGGATGAAACTGACAAACACGCTTTATCTTCGCGCACCCGTATGAGTATTACGGGCTTAAGATCATCCGATAATTCTGATGAAGAGGAAGATGACGAATCTGACAGACAGGCGCTTTCACCGCGTACGCGTATGAGTATCACAGGAATAAGGCCATCGGATCTATCAGATTCAAGTGAAATATAATACTCGGATGCACGTCCAGAGGTAGAAGAAAGTTCCAGAAAAAGTCAAGTTACTACAGTGCGAGAACAAAGCACAATGCGTGTTGATAGCAGACATGAATCCAAGAAGGTTGAAAAAAAATAAAAATGCATTTTTGGAACAATCTGCATCTGAAGCAACTGGTAGAAGTTCGGTTGGTGATGCAGAAAGTAGTAGGAGCTTTATTGATAATAGTGCTGCGAGTGATGTAGAAGAAACAAACCAAACTGGAAAACCTATAAAACCCGTTGTAGTTAGCACACCGAATAAACAACCGCTTAACCAATGATCGCAACTACCGATTCACCGCTCAGCTCTGCTCGGTATAGTATGCAATTTGAAAAGGCTATAAAGAAAAATTAACTTCAACTATATATCAAGCAAGTCCAGTACAAGAATATCGTACCCAAATCGATTCGTCTGATGAAAGTGATGTGCAGGTAATTAGCGTTAAAGAAAAAATAATAGAAGTTGTTAGCAGCAGCAACGATGAAAGTAATCAAGAGAATATAATATCAAAGGCTAACACAAACAGCTACAAAAACGGTGAAGTAATAAAGTCCACTGTCTTATTAGTGCAACCGAAAGTTTCATTGCTAAAGGCATTACCAAAGCAAAGACGGAGCAATTCGTATCTCAATATATATCCACGCTCAAAGTGGAGCATGAAGAGAAATCAAATAAAAATTATATCTATATTTCAGCACAACCCTGACGATACGAAAAACGATCCTTTTCAGGGCCACCATAATTTTACAAAGAGCAAAAATATGCTATACAAGTATACGAAAAACGGCCCTTATCAGGGCCACCACTAATCAACAAAGAGAAAAAATTGCTAATCAATTATACGTACGCAAAACGGCCCTTATCAGAGCCACAAACAGTATACCAAGAGAAAAATTTGCTGGACAATTATGTTTTACATATTATAAATTTACTTTGGGATTATTTATATCCTCCATATTATTAAAATTATGGTTATTTTCAGGGCAGTACATAGAAAAAAAGGGGATGACAAGAAAACAAAACCGGAGTATAACCGATACGGAAACACTCCAAACCGAACTTTTGCCATAGCAGGTACCGATACCAGATCCGGCCTAAAACCGAAATTGATACAAAAGCCTCCTGGTTGTTAGAGCAAAGACGAATTTGATTTGTTGTGAAAATTTCATATTTCGCAGTTTTTTCAAACATTTTACGAATTAATACAGTAAAATTTCTTTCTGTGAAATGAAATTATGACCGCATATAGACCCGGTAACAAGCACCATTTACCATAATTCAACGCATTTATATTAATGAATAGTAAAATTAGATATATGTATGTAAACAGTGGTCATTAGCTAACAACAGTCGCCAACCACAGTAGCCAACAACAACCACTCAATGCTGCTCCATTTAGTTTACAACAATAAGTAGTACATATGACTTCCAGTCGCCTTTACTCTCTCAGTTGATCCGTTGTACCTACAAGCAGTTGATACAGTCGTTTTTTTTTTTCAAGTAGCAGTGGGCCTAACAAACCAGTCTTAAAGTCAAGTTGCGCGCCGTCGGTTGTCAAGAAATCCGTTGTTAACATCAGTCAAGCCGTGTGAAACAAAGCTGAATCAAATATCTATTTTCAATTAATATGCTCGCGGAAAAATGATAATAAGCGCGCGGAAAAATGATAAAACAGGCTCAATTATTTTTAGAGTCGGTTTGCGTCAATAACTACGTTAGCTTACGTGAAAAATTAATTGACGAATTTCATAAAGACTATACAAGTGCGGAATTGCATAAAGAACTAAGAGAAATGAAAAAACATAGTGATGAAAATTTCCATGAGTATGTTCTGCGTGTTAAAAAGTTGGCATCACTTGGGTCAGTTGATGATGCATCGGTAATCCTCTATGCTGTTAATGGGTTACGCGTTAAACCCGAAATAAAATTTGTATTATATAATTGCAAAACTGTGAAAGAATTAATTGAACGTCATGAAACATTTGACTATGCATTTAAAAGTGATCAGCCGGTTGTGAGAAATAATAAAAATAATAATAATACGTCGAAAAAAGAACACTGCTTCAACTGTGGCTCTACAGAGCACAAAAGGCCAGCGTGTAAGGAGCCTATGAAGTGTTTTAATTGTAACAAAAGTGGCCACCACGCGAAAGTTTGCCCTGCTAAAAATCAAAATAAAGATGTTAATGTTATATCTGTTTGTAACCGTTTTAAATATATTACCATAAACGGTACCGAGGCGAAGTCCTTAGTCGACACGGGGTCCGACGTATCAATTATAAGAAAAAGTTTTTATGAAAAATTCTTGTCAAACATTTTGTTAAAAGAATCCGACAAATTACTTTGTGGACTTGGTAATGTATCAAACAAAGTTGAAGGCAGTTGCTGCTGTAATGTTGTTGTTGATAATTTGAGCTGTGAGCAAACCTTTTTGGTAGTGTGTGACAAGAATATAAAATTTGACATTTTACTTGGTTTTGACTTCCTAAACAGATTCAAGGTTGTCTTTGATAAAAGTGGTTATAATTTCAGTAAGCTTACTGATGAAACCTTTGAAAACGAATTGAAAGTGTATAATATAAGTGAATATCAGCACGATCTCGTAGTACCAGTTTGTTTTAAAGACGCAATCGTGGAAATTATTAAACTTTATAAACCAATAAAAGGTGATCGCGAATGCCCTATTGCGATGGACATTATTGGTGATAATATTAGACCCTTTCGCCAATCGCCAAGTCGGCTTCCATTTGAAGAGCAAGAGGCGGTGAGGAAACAAGTTGATCAGTGGCTAGAACAAGGTATTGTTAGGCACTCTACCTCTGAATTTGCAAGTAGAGTGGTAGTTGTGAAAAAAAAGGATGGTTCATATCGTGTTTGTATCGATTTTAGAAAACTAAACTCGATGGTGCTTAAAGACTCTTTTCCACTACCAATAATAGACGATGTTTTAGAGAAATTACAAAAAGCTAAATATTTTTGTGTAATGGACCTGGAAAATGGGTTTTTCCATGTCCCAATTAAAGAATCTGCCAAAAAATATACCGGGTTTGTTACTAAAGAAGGCGTATTTGAATTTAATTATGCACCTTTTGGTTTTTGTAATTCGCCAGCCGTTTTTATACGGTACATAAATTACATTTTTCAAGATATGGTGAATGAAGGTGTTATGCAGCTATATATGGACGATATAATTATCTTCGGTGTTACGGCAGACGAATGTACGAAAAAGCTGCAAAAAGTGATAATTAAAGCTTCTGAATACGGCCTTAAAATAAAGTGGCAAAAATGTGCGTTTATGCAAACAAAAATTAATTTTCTGGGCCACGTAATCGAAAGTGGGACAGTGCGACCTGGCAGTGAGAAAACGAGGGCGGTACAGCAGTTTCCAACGCCCAAGAACGTCAAAGACATACAATCATTTCTGGGCTTGACCGGCTTTTTTAGAAAGTTTGTGGAAGATTATTCCATAATAGCACGTCCACTTACCGATTTGCTGAAAAAAGACAGTACTTTCAAATTAGGCCAAGTCGAGCTTGCGGCGATTAATGAACTCAAAAAGAAGCTAGCAGAAGAACCAGTGCTCAAGTTGTACGATAGAAACGCGAGAACAGAGTTACATACTGATGCTTCCAAAGAGGGTTTTGGTGCAGCCTTGATGCAAGTTTTCGAGGGTGAACTGCATCCCGTATACTTCTGGAGCAAAAAAACAACACCGCAAGAGTCTAGGCTACACAGCTATGTGTTAGAAGTAAAAGCAGCTCATCTCGCAATGCAAAAGTTTCGGCACTACTTACTTGGAGTAGACTTCACACTAATCACAGATTGCTCCGCTTTTAAAAGCACCACGTCGAAAAAAAATATTCCGAGAGAAGTTGCGCAATGGATTATGAATTTCCAAGACTTCAGATTTAAAGTTGAACACCGTATAGCGCCAAAAATGAGGCATGTCGACAGCCTTAGTCGTAACCCAGTTGTAGATATATTTGTTGTTATGTCAGATGTTACCACACGTATAAGAAAAGCCCAAAAAGAAGATGAGCACTTGATAGCAGTGCGCGAAATACTCAAAACTAAGCAATACCAAAATTACATAGTAAAAGGCGATTTATTATTCAAATCAGTAGATGGACACGAATTATTAGTGGTGCCCAGATCGTTAGAAGCTGACATAATTCGTGATGCACATAACGTTGGTCATTTCGCCGAACTAAAAACAGTACACGCTATACAGCAAAACTATTTTATACCACATTTGCAAAATAAAGTAAGACGTTGCATAGACAATTGTGTAAAGTGCATAGTACACAATAAAAAGCTGGGTAAAAAAGAATGCTTATTGAACTGCATTGAAAAGGGAGATCAACCGCTCGAAACGCTGCACATAGACCACCTCGGGCCAATGGACGCCACGGCAAAGCAATACAAATACATCCTAGTTCTTGTGGATGCATTTTGCAAATTTACATGGCTTTTTCCAACAAAGACGACGAATGCTGAAGAGGTAATACGTAGGATGAATGAATGGACAACCGTATTTGGCAATCCAGCACGAATAATCAGCGATAAGGGTTCGGGTTTTACCTCCAATAACTTCAACGATTTCTGTAAGAAAAATGGAATCACTCATGTTACTATCACTACAGGTGTCGCTCGTGGCAATGGCCAGGTTGAGCGCGTCAACCGATCCGTTCTGCAGGTGTTGTCAAAACTATCAACTGACGAGCCTGCGAAATGGTACAAATACGTCGGGCTAGTACAAAAAGCCATTAATTCTCATGTGCACTCATCAACAAAACGTTCACCATTCCAGATCATGTTTGGAGTGAAGATGAGGGGTGATATTAGTAACAGGGTGCTGGATATATTACGCAATGAGCTGATCGATGGGTTTGAAGATGAACGGCAAAATCTACGCCGTGACGTGAAGCAGCAAATCCTTAAAGCCCAAGCTCAATATAAGAAAAACTACGATAAGCAACGAAAAAATGCACCTATATACAAAGTAAACGACGTTGTAGCAATCAAACGTACCCAATTTGTAGCTGGCAAAAAATTGGCTAGCGAATTTCTTGGACCCTACGTTGTCACAAAGGTTAAACGTAACGACCGGTATGATGTGAAAAAAGCTGAAAATTGCGAAGGTCCATTTGAGACATCAACATCCGCTGACAATATGAAATTGTGGCGCTATGTTTGTAACTCGGAAGAATTGATGTCAGATGGGTCAGATGACGAAGATCAGAATGGCCGAATGTAAACAGTGGTCATTAGCTAACAACAGTCGCCAACCACAGTAGCCAACAACAACCACTCAATGCTGCTCCGTTTAGTTTACAACAATAAGTAGTACATATGACTTCCAGTCGCCTTTACTCTCTCAGTTGATCCGTTGTACCTACAAGCAGTTGATACAGTCGTTTTTTTTTTCAAGTAGCAGTGGGCCTAACAAACCAGTCTTAAAGTCAAGTTGCGCGCCGTCGGTTGTCAAGAAATCCGTTGTTAACATCAGTCAAGCCGTGTGAAACAAAGCTGAATCAAATATCTATTTTCAATTAATATGCTAAATTAATGTGTTAAAATTAAATCAATATTATAACTAAAACCATTTTATTGTGAACTGAACAATTGAATTACATTAAATTATATTAATAGTGATTAGTAAATCACAAAACTATACTTTCCCTTTATTTTTTACATGTATACATATACATACAAACATATTGTATAGACAACAATATACACATACATAGTAACATTAAAAATTCGAGTTTTTAAAAAGTAAATTCAGCGCTTACATTTGAGACATTTAAAATAAACATTTTGTACTATTTATTATACTCAGTTGAGCAGAGCTCACAGAGTATATTAACTTTGATTGGATAACGGTTGGTTGTACAGGTATAAAGGAATCGAGATAGATATAGTTTTCTATATATCAAAATCATCAGGATCGAAAAAAAATTTGATTGAGCCATGTCCGTCCGTCCGTCCATCCGTTAACACGATAACTTGAGTAAATTTTGAGGTATCTTGATGAAATTTGGTATGTAGGTTCTTGAGCACTCATCTCAGATCGCTATTTAAAATGAACAATATCGGACTATAACCACGCCCACTTTTTCGATATCGAAAATTTCGAAAAACCGAAAAAGTGCGATAATTCATTATCAAAGACGGATAAAGCGATGAAACTTGGTAGGTGAGTTGAACTTATGACGCAGGATAGAAAATTAGTAAAATTTTGGACAATGGGCGTGGTACCGCCCACTTTTAAAAGAAGGTAATTTTAAAACTTTTGCAAGCTGTAATTTGGCAGTCGTTGAAGATATCATAATGAAATTTGGCAGGAACGTTACTCCTACTAATATATGTATGCTTAATAAAAATTTGCAAAATCGGAGAACGACCAGTAAGTAAAATTTTAACAAAAAAATTAATATCTTTACAGTATATAAGTAAATTATGTCAATATTCAACTCCAGTAATGATACGGTGCAACAAAATGCAAAAATAAAAGAAAATTTCAAAATAGGCGTGGCTCCGCCCTTTTTCATTTAATTTGTCTAGGATACTTTTAATGCCATAAGTCGAACATTTACCAATCCTTGTGAAATTTGGTACGGGTTTAGATTCTGGGACCATAACTTATTTCTATGAAAAAGGGCGAAATCGGTTGAAGCTACGCCCATTTTTTATACACAGTCGACCGTTGAGCAAAAATCGATATATCTTTACTAAACTCAGTTCACGTACTTATCTGAACTCATTTTGTATTGGTATACAAAATGGCCGAAATCCGACTATCACCACGCCCACTTTTTCGATATCGAAAATTACGAAAAATGAAAAAATGCCATAATTCTATACCAAATACGAAAAAGGGGATGAAACATGGTAATTGCATTGGTTTATTGACGCAAAATATAACTTTAGAAAAAAACTTTGTAAAATGGCTGTGACACCTTCCATATTAAGTAGAATAAAATGAAAAAGTTCTGCAGGGAGAAAAAAAAACACTTGAAATCTTGGCAGGAATACTGTTCGTGGTATTATATATATAAATAAATTAGCGGTATCCAACAGACGATGTTCTGGGTCACCCTCGTCCACATTTTGCTCGTCTCTGGAAAACGCCTTCACATATACAACTACCACCACTCCCTTTTAAAAGCCTCATTAATACCTTTAATTTGATACCCATATCGTACAAACATATTCTAGAGTCACCCCTGGTCCACCTTTATGGCGATATCTCGAAAAGACGTCCACCTATTGAACTAAGCCCCACGCCCTTTAAAAATACTCATTAACACCTTTCATTTGATACCCATATCGTACAAACATATTCTATAGTCACCCCTGGTCCACCTTTATTGCGATATCTCGAAAATGCGTCCACCCATAGAACTACGGCCCACTCCCTTTTAAAACCCTCATTAATACCTTTAATGTGATACCCATATCGTACAAACATATTCTAGAGTCACCCCTGGTCCACCTTTATGGCGATATCTCGAAAAGGCGTCCACCTATAGAACTAAGGCCCACTTTCTTTTAAAATACTCATTAACACCTTTCGTTTGATACCCATATTGTACAAACGCATTCTAGAGTCACACCTGCTCCACCTTTATGCCGATATCTCGAAAAGGCGACCACCTATACAACCTCCCTTTTAAAACCCTCATTAATACCTTTAATGTGATACCCATATCGTACAAACACATTCTAGAGTCACCCCTGGTCCATTTTTATGGCGATATCTCGAAAAGGCGTCCACCTATAGAACTAAGCCGCGCGCCCTTTTGAAATACTCATTAACACCTTTCGTTTTATACCCATATTGTACAAACGCGTTCTAGAGTCACCCCTGGTTCACCTTTATGGCGATATCTCGAAAAGGCGTCCACCCATAGAACTAAGGCCCACTCCCTTTTAAAATGCTCATTAACACCTTTCATTTGATACCCATATCGTACAAACAAATTCTAGAGTCAACCCTGATCCACCTTTATGGCGATATCCCTAAATGGCGTCCACCTATAGAACTATGGCACACTCCCTCACAAAATACTCTTTAATACCTTTTTCATTTGATACACATGTCATACAAACACGTTCCAGGGTTACCCTCGGTTCATTTTCCTACATGGTTATTTTCCCTTATGTTGTCACCATAGCTCTCAACTGAGTATGTAATGTTCGGTTACACCCGAACTTAACCTTCCTTACTTGTTTTTTTTTTTTTTTAAGCTCTAAACGATTGTGCTCGCGCTATAGTACTGACTAAAATTAATTAAGGCAATGAATTGGCCAATCTCCTCCTGATAACCATGACGTACAATTTTGTTACCTAGATAAATTGTAAATTTGATAAATTTATCAAATTTTTGTTCATCATTGGATAGTTTTTCGCTCATCGCCGCTGCGTTTCTTAAATTCGCGTGACTTTAGATTACTTTGAGAAATAAAAGAAATGTGTAAATTATAAAAGAAAAATTATAAACTTTTGTACTGATAACTTACTTGTAAAACCGTAACGATATTTTAAATATATTTTCAATAGTATTATAAAACTCTGCGGTATGACGATTTAGCATGCAAAGAAAGAGTATCCTTTTCAGATACGTGGCATGCTTGCGATAAATATTTTCAATTGACTTCGCTTGTAATAAATCATCTTTGAAGGTCTTCCATGATGCTTGCAATGCATTTGCTGTGATGTGATTTTGTAGCGCATGTTCAAAATGATAGAATTTATGACGCATCAGTTGAATATGGCGATACTGTGGTTATTTGAGTATGGCTTTGCCTTGTTTTTTCACAGCCTCCTTAAGGATTTGATAAGCGCGCTCTAGCACCCAACTAATTCGGCGCACTTTAATCAGATATTTGAAAATGTTGCCATATTGTTCGAGTGTCTCAGGAGTGAGTATAAGATTTAGAGGCCATTCGATGCGATAACTGAAGCTGAGTACATTTAATACGCCCGGACTGCTGAGATAAAATTTCAAAGATACATCGCTGATGGTGAATGAGAGATTTTCACCGTTTTTATCGTTGCCTGAAAGTTTTGAAAATCTATTAATATAGAACATCATCATGATTCAATCACAAGAGGTTTGCTCGACTGACACATTTTTTGACAATTGCAGCCATTTTGCTCCCAAATCGAATTGACATCCGTTATATGTGTTGTTTCTTTGCCATTTTTCGAAAAATATTAGTAGCATAAATATGGTAATATGGGTTCCTGGCCACTGTGACATCTCAGGAAACTGCGCCGCGGATGAGCTAGCTAGGGAAGGCACCAACCTGCAAACAATAACCTCCGCTGGTTGGGCCAGCCCTCCTCTAAACACTTGCAAACACTGCCTACGATCTCTTTTCATGGATCAAGCAAACGCCAGATGGGCCAAGGAACCTACATGTAGTATATCCAAGCAAATCAGGCCTAAGCTGGATGAAAAGAGATCGCAATCGGTGATATTGTTAAACCGTATCTCCATAAGCCTACTAGTGGGCCTTCTCACAGGTCACTGTCTCATGGGCACTGACGGTGCCTATATGGGCCTACAGACAAATGACTTCTGCCGCAGCTGTAGGGATGAAGAGGAGATAGAAAGCGTAGAGCACTATCTGTGCCACTGTCCCGCACTGTCAAAAACCAGGTACCAATGCCTCCACAGACACTACTTTGGGTGCCTTGCGGAGCTTGAATCTACAAACCCAAACGACATCTTGCGTTTCATCAGACAAACGCGCTGGTTTAGCCTCACTGGGGTCTAAACTTTCTTCTTCTTCGAAAGTAGGGTAACAGGAAATAGGGGCCCCCGCGTGGTAGCACAACGCGCCACAACGGCCTACGTGAGTCTCCGCTCGGACAGCGGAGGCAGCCACTTTAACCTAACCTAGTAGTAGAAATATCAAATATTCAACATTTTCATAAGCATAACAAAAAGACGTTGCATATCTTAAGGGGCATATTTGATTTTCTTCTTGTGTATACTTAAGATCTTTGAACACAACAAAAAATGTCTGACCCATACTAAAACTTTCCATTTTTAACCTGTTGTTGTTGTAGTTGTATTAACATTCCGCTCTTTAATAAAAGAGTGACAAATAGGAATGAATGAATATGATTTTTTTTTTGCTATGCTGCGAGTACTTTTTTTCAGTGCACTTCGAACTTCTTTATATCTGTATCTTTTTTTTTGCTTTTTATCTTTGATAATATTTTGCAGTTTTTAGGCCTTTCATTCTGAATAGCCATTAGTTCGTTCTTTGCGACATGGCATCACATTTGCTTACCTGTTATGCTTGAGCCCGAGTGCAACATTTGATAATTAAGCAGCTTGGCAGGCGTTGCTCCAATCTCCAGCTTGCCAATCATGCCATCACATATAATCGAACCAAACTCGCCATCCATCAAAAAGAAATAATGTCTCAAACTACGCAAATGGTCAAGTATTCGCAGTTCTTCGAGAAACAGGCGCATCACCTCATTGTTAACCAAACCCAAATGTGTAGTCATCGGTAGTATTACAGATTTTTGCAGAAATTCCGTGAGCGTTATAACGCTTATGCTATTCACTTTCAGTTGTTGTAAAGATTCGCGTGATATCATTGCTGCAACAATCATTGGTGTGTGCGACATATTCAAACGTATGTATGGCCTGTGTGTTGAACAGGTAAAATTACTATCAAGCAACTCTTGACTACGTTTATACGGATCGCTGTAGTCCTGCAAAGGTATCGCGACCTCTTCCTCCTCCTCTGTATTAGAAGAGGTGACCGATAATGTATATGGTTTGTAACGAAGCTTTTTCCTGCCCCGGTGCTTCTTCAATAAGTGCTTGGGGTATACTCGCCGTGTCCAAGGTTCACTTACAACAAATTTGTAATTCGGGACACCTTGCAAATCGTTTTCATATAAAATTCACTTTATTTCTTTAACTCTATATATTTTATAACTATAATGAAAATAATGTAATAAAATAAAGATGTATTTGTATTCTTCACTTCGCTTTGTGCTTCTTCTATGGTTAGTGGTGGGCCAACGGTCCTCGTGTCCCGTTAGGATCGTCCCGTTAGGACGTTTTGCAGGTCGTTGCCTGGGTGTGTGTAAATGTATTTCTGTGACGCCCTGCGTCGGCGTGTCTCTCGTACGACTAGCGACTGCGCTGTCTCTACTGCGGCTTATGTCGGTGCGTCTGCGTGCGTGTGTGTAACTCTAGTATGGTTGACGTCATGTATTTGTGTAACTCTGCTGCGGTCAACGTAGTATGCCTGCTTAGCGCTGTTGCGGCCAGCGTCGTAGGTTAGCGGACTCTGCTGTGGTTCACGTGGTATGTTTGCGTAGTGCCGTGGCAGCCAGCGTAGTGTGTTTGTGTAGCGTTGTTGCGGCCAGCGTGGTATGTTAGCGTAGTGCGGTTGCGTAGCGCTGTTGCGGTCAGCGTCGTAGGTTATCGTGACTGCTGTGGCCAACGTAGTACGTTTTCGTAGTGCTGTTGCGGCCAGCGTAGTGTGTTTACGTAGCGCTGTTGTGGCCCGCGTCGTATGCTGGCGTAGTGCTGGAGCCAACGTAGTGTGTTCGCTATTGCGGCCAGCGTCGTCGCAGGCGGGCGGACGTCGCCTGTTCGCGGGTGCGCGTTACTGCGGTAGGGCCGTTGCTTACGAAGTCTCATGCGGTGTTTGGTGGTATAACCGACACATTCACCACTTGAGGCCACGACTCACTCCTACGAAACGACTTCTCCTGGTGGTATAACCGACACATTCGAGGGACGCTCCACTGGTAGCTCCGGTCACGACCACAGCTCCGTGCTAACTGCTGTGTCGTTCCTTTTATAGCTGTTGTGTTTGGTGTTGCTAGCTCAAATGGTTGCGTTGCCATGGTTACCGTGTTGCTATTAAATGTTGCGAACGCTCGTTGTGTTGCTGAGAATTGTTAGTTTGTTGTGTTGCTATTAAGTGTTGTTATTGCTAGTCGTGTTGCTGAGACTTGTTGGTTTGTCGTGTTGCTAGGGCCTTTTGTGACTGGCTGTTGTGTTAAAGCTGTGTTGAATATGTTGTGGGGTCGTTTTGTGTGGGCCAAATTAATGGTGTTTTATTTGGTCCTCACAGGTTGTATAGGCGCCTCTAGCAGAGCTAATTGCTGCTGCTTCTTTAGACGCTCAGCGTCTACAAAATTGAAGCCATGTTGCTTGGCCTGCAAGCCGGCGGTGTTAAAAGCGCAATCGGGGGTTATTAAATAATCATGCGCGTCTGCAATTTGTCACATTAACAAACGGTCTGCAGCTTGTTGCACATGCTCTTCTTTTTGTTGCTCGTTTGCTAACTCTACATTAATTTTTAAAACTGTCTTCCTATTTAACGGCGCCGGTACATTGGCATTGATCAGATCTGTGGTCAGATGTGTGATCTTATATCAGGTCGAATGATTTTAGTATTGCCACTTGAGCTAAATGTGCCATATTCGTGTGCAAGTACGCGCATCTTGTTGCGTTGTGCCTCAGTGAGCGCTGCAAAGTAAGAAAAAAGGATGTAAGGTATGTGGGCGATAAAAAGAACGCAAATGCAAACATTTACGCTTCTATTTTGTAACTGCAGCGGAGGCAACTGTGATTATAGGTGCTGGACCAATAGCAAATGTTGTGCTACTTATATTTGAAGTCAATGTTTGCGCGTGTGTAGCTGCATTAATAGTCATTGTGGTGCTACTGATATTTTTCGCCATTCCACCTGTGGGCGGCTCATTTGAATTGAGCACGTCAGAGGTGCTGCGCTTCAAAAATGGGGTTTTGGATGCATTTGCTAACAGCCTAGTACTGTTATCTGAGCGCGCTTGCAGCAGGCTCTTCAAATAAAACTAATGTCCCATCCGATTCTGGCTCCATTGGCTCACTAACTTGCTTAGCTGCTGTCGTTTGGTCACAAATTGCTTGCAACTCATTTTCATTCTCTTCGAATTTTTGCACAAATTCATCTGTATCTGCAAAATGACAAAAAGTGAATAAAACAAGACTAAGAATAAAGAAACAGCTCATTACCTTTCTTTTGCGTTAAATAAGTCTGTTTATCCGAAAATCAACATTTATTAGTTGATTTTCTTTTTTCCCAGCATGTTGTTTGTTTTTTGTTTTTGACGGAAAAAATAGTGTCATATCTCTTCATACATCACTTTTGACAGTAGAAATTGAAAGACGGATTGACAGTTTATGTTCGAGCGGCAACAACAAAATACACGGGAGGGTTGCATTTTCGCTAATGCTTCTACCTGGTAATTGTACCATGGTTCGTATAAAATATTTTGGATTTTTTTTGATTACAACGGATTTGGATTTTTACCAAAACGGTGCGTCCGTCTAAACTGAACCACTAATACTTCCTCAGTTTTCAACAATTTTTAAAATTTCCAAACCATTTTATAAATATCAACATTTTCAAGTCTGCAATTTTCATTTTTTCTCAAATTTTTAAATTCATTTCCCAAATTTACAATTTCTTAAAATTTTTCATGTTTTCAAAATTCTAAATTAAAAATTCATCAATTTATTTTACAAATTCACATATTTTCAAGCTTCCATTCTTCAAATTTACAATTCATTTCACAAACCTTCTATTTAAAATTTCAAATTTCGGATTTTCCATTTTTAAAATTTTTACTTCAGGTAAAAGAAAAAAAAATTTTTTTTATTTATACGCCCATTTTCCAACATAATATTAATTTTAACCATATAAGACTGTTGAGCTAGATAAGCAGTTTGCATGTAACGTGTAAATTTTGGATTTTTTTAATACATGCGGTGGTTCCGTTAAAAACCAATTAACATTTTTTTGATATATGCGTTGGTTCCGTTAAAAACCAATTAACATTTTTTTTGATATATGCGGTGGTTCCGTGAAAAACCAATTAACTTTTTTGATATATGCGCTGGTTCCGTTATAAACCAATTAACATTTTTTTGATATATGCGGTGGTTCTGCAAAAAGCCAATTAAGATTTTTTTGAATAAAGCGGTGCGTCCGTGATTAACACATTTTTGAGATTTTTACCAATTCATACTTATATACATTCCAATAAATTGTTAAATATTTCTTTGGCGACTATTCACTGTAAATCAATCCCCTTTTCCCAAAATTTTGTTCTCTTTTTCCTCAACATTTCAGCTTCAATTATAAATTCCCACATCCAAATAAGTGCTTCATTAATTTCGTAGTAGTTTAAACTAAATTCATTTTGCTATTCTGATAACTACATATGTACAACCTTAGAAGTGGTAAGCAAGTGCAAAAAACTTCAGATTCAGAATCCGATTCCTATAATTCAGCCTCAAGCTACGAAAGTTTAAATTCATCTTCGACCGAAAAAGTCACAAACCAGGAAAATAGATTATCTTTGTCAACAGATTTCCCAGGCTTCGAAGATTCCTCTAGTAAAAATTTAACTTCTAATTTAGCTTCAAATCTTAACGATTCAAATAGTGCAAAATTAACTTCAACTTCTTCTACTTTAAAATCAAATCTTAACGACTCAGATAGTGTTAACTTAGTTACCACTTCTTCTAATGTAAAACCAGATCTTAACGATCCAATTAGTACATACGTTGCCTCACCTTCTTCTAATGCAGCTTCAGATCTCAATGATCAAATCATGGCAACACTTGAGGAAAAGAAAACTTTCATTAACACATGTGCTAATTCTATTAGAGAAAACTACAGCGGTGATCCTCTAGCACTTGAGACTTTTGTAGACAAAAGTGAATTACTTGAACAGTTCGCTACTGAAGATCTAACTAATACCTTTATAGCATTTTTAAAATCAAAACTAGAGGGTAAAGCCCGTGAAGCAATACCAACGCAAGTAACTTCAGTTAATGAAATTAAACTAGCTCTACGTAGTAGGATCAAACCAGCCAACTAGAAAGTTGTAGCAGGGAAAATTGCAGCGTTGTACGTTAACAACAACAATTATACAGATTTTGCCAAAAAAGTTGAAGATTTAGCTGACTCACTTGAGCATTCTCTTATTATTGAAGGGATCACTCAAGCGAAAGCTCATGAAATGGCAGTCGAACAAACCGTTAACGTGTGTCGTTTAAACGCAAAATTCAATTTAGTCAAACCCATTTTAGCCTCAACGGCATTTACTGATCCGAAAGACGTAGTAGCTAAATTACCTGTAGAACAAAACAACGAAGTAACAGAGCGTCAGGTTTTGGCTTTTCTATCGCGTGGCAACAATACATTCAGAAATTCACGTGGTAGTTACCGTGGCTTTTACCCAAACCGCGGCTATACTGGTTATAGAAACAATAGTTCATTTGCATACAACAGCAACCGTAACGGTAACAATAGTCAGCGATATCGATATGATAACAGAAATAGATACCAAAATAATAACAATAGTAATACGCGTTCAAATACAAATTCTAATTCAAACAATAGTAACAATAGAGGTAACAACTCTAGATCGTCAAACGGTAGAGGTAGAAATGCAAACGTCTGCGCTTTAAACGCGAGTGCCCCTCAGGAGCGAACACTGAGGGAGGACGAACTAAGCGAGTAAGCGAACTTCCCTTACCAATAGGCATCTATTGTTTAAATTTAAATTACTCAGATTTCATAGAATTACAACTTAACGAGTCAGAAAAATTTTGTTCTTTCCTAGTAGACACTCAAGCAGACATTTCTTTAATAAAAATATCATGTATAGACAGTAATATTTCCTCAAATACAAACGACATTATTAACATTGCCGGTGTTACTTCTAATTCAGTTTCCACTTTAGATAAAATTACCGTAAATTTAAATTTTTCAAAATTTTCTCTTAAAAATACTTTACATGTAGTAGATGAAGACTTTAATATTCCATCCGATGGCATATTAGGTAAAGATTTTTTGAAAATTAACAAATGCATTATTAGTTATGAAAGAATTAGTATTTCCTTTTGGGTAGGTAATGAAAAAGTCGCGATCCCAATCCTGCATGGAACAGAAAGCGACAGTTGTATCATTCCTCCAAGATGTGAAATCTTCAGACTTTTTGATTTAGGAGATTCACCCGAGCCACTTATCGTGGACTTGCAGGAAATTGAAAAATGCGTTGTTAATTCCAGTAACCCAATAATTAAAGTCATAAACACGACGGATGATGTAAAGTATGTGAAAAGAAACAGTTTCGGACAGAAAAACTTTCAAATTATAATGTTTATACAATTAACAAGACAGAAACAGAAGACACACGTACGAAACAACTAATTTCGATTTTAAAAAACCAAATAACTCAACATAAATTGACCTTTGCATAGATTATGCCGATATTTTCGCTCTTGACACGGACAAAATGACTTTAAACAACTTTCCACTAGCTAGAGTTGACGATATTTTACACAATCTCGGTAGAGCAAAGTATTTTTCCACATTAGATCTTTTTTCGGGATTTCATCAAATCCCCTTGCATCCTGACTCACGTGACATTACTTCTTTCAGCACTGGCCGAGGTGCATTTAGATGGAAAGTGCTTCCATTCGGTTTAAATATAGCACCAAATTCATTCTCACGAATGATGACAATAGCTTTTTCGGGCATACCACCCAATGTCGCATTTTTGTACGTCGACGATATTATCGTCATAGGTTGTAGTGAAGCACACCATATTAAAAATCTTTCAAAAGTTTTCAATACTTGTAGGTCTTTCAATCTCAAACTTAACCCAAATAAATGCAACTTTTTACGACCAGAAGTCACATTTTTAGGTTACAAATGTTCAGCCAACGGTTTGTTGCCAGACGACTCCAAAATAAACGCAACCAAAAGTATACAAATTTTATTTTAAAAGTATACAAAGCCGACTGACAAAGACGCGGTACGACGATTCGTCGCGTTCGCAAACTATTACAGACGGTTTATACCTAATTTTGCGTCTCTGGCAGCGCCTCTAAATCGATTTAGCAGAAAAAGAGTTGAATTTGTATGGGATGTAGAGTGCGAAAGGGCATTTTTATCTGTGAAAGCAGCGTTACTTTCACCAAAATTACTTCAATATCCAGATTTTACTAAACAATTCATTATTACCGTTGATGCTTCAACAACTGGATGTGGCGCTATTTTGAGTCAAGAACAGCGAGGTAGTGATTTACCAATTTGTTACGCTTCTAAAGCATTTAATAAAGCAGAGCAGAAAAACCAATTATAGAATTGGAACTCTTAGCTATTTACTTCGCAATAAAGCAATTTCGACCATACGTTTATGGCACACATTTTATTGTAGTCAGATCATAGACCTCTATTATACCTTTTCAATATGAAAGACCCATCTTCAAAACTTTCAAGAATAAGGCTGGAACTAGCTGAATATAATTTTACTATTGTATATATTAAGGGTAAATCAAACGTTGGTGCTGATGCACTACCGCGCATTACTATCGATGAGATTAAGGAATCGAACAAAAAAATTTTAGCAGTACAGACAAGATCAATGACAAAACGGCAAGACGATGAAAACCTTCCTAGGAAAACAGACAAAAACGACGAAAAACAACTTACTTTACATGTATACGACAAACTTTCATTTAATCTTTCAAAAAAAAAGTACCACGGATAAGATCTGAAATTTACTTACGATAAAAATAATAAATCAACAAAATTGGGAATTATTGCGCATATAAAACATAAAAAGCTCGAGTTACTTAGTTTTGAGTTTGTTAAAGAAATAATGACTTTATGAAAATTACTTTCGAGGCTTGAATTAGAAGCCAGCAAACGCAAAATTTAACAAATTGAATGGCCTACTTTATTCAAACATTATATTATTACAAATTTCAAAGATATTGGAAATAAAATTTTAAAATCATTAGAAATTATTCTAACAGATCCAGTGGAGACAGTAACAGACGAAGACACAAAACTAAAACTAATGAAAATTACGTTATTTAATAACGATCCAATTTCAGATGGACAATGCGGAATGAAAAAACTTTACGCAAAACTTCGAACAAAATTTTATTGGAAGAACATGACTCGTGATTTAGCGAAATATATCAAAAGTTGTAATGATTGTCTTTTAAACAAGGTTAAACCAAAAACGAAAGAAAAACTCGTTTTAACACCAACTCCTTGTAAACCATTTGATCTACTAGTTATAGATAAAATAGGACCTCTCCCTGAGTCCAAACATGGTAACAAGTTCGCAGTTACCATGATTTGCGACATGACCAAATATCTGGTAACAGTTGCTATACCAGACAAATCAGCAAAAACAATTGCTTCAGCCATTTTCGAAACATTTATTTTAACCTACGGCGTAATGAACGCCATAAAATCAGATTACAAAAAAAAAAATCAGATTTAGGTTCAGAATTTAAAAATGAATTATTTGAAGAATTAACTAAACTTTTAAACGTAATTTTTCAACTGCATACCATCACGAAACTGTTGGTACAATTGAACGTAATCATAGAGTTTTTAATGAATACTTACGTGCATATTTAAACAATACTTTTTATGATTGGGATATTTACTTAAAATACTTTACTTTCCTACACAATACAACAACTAGCACAGTTTTCGACAATAAGTTTTCTCCCTTCGAGTTAGTATTTGGTAAAAAGGCAACTTTGCCTCATGAATTACGAAAGGAAAAAATTGATCCACTTTACAATGCCGAAAACTATGCTAAAGAGATTAAATTTAGAATGCAAAAATCACATGAAATGGCAAAAAAATTTAATAATTAAAAATAAAATACAAACCAAAACGTTTTATGATAGAACGGCATGACCATTAGCTATTAAAATAGGCGATAAAGTTCTCGTACAAAAATAACCACGCCACAATATGAAAATGTATACCAGGGTCCTTTTACGGTAATTAAAATTAACGACCCTAATGTTACAATTCTTGATGAAACAACAAAAAAAAAAGAAAAAACTGTACACAAAAACAGAATAAATAAAATAGATAGATGTACATAAAATATTATATAAACAGCCAATAAGGCAAAAATAAAACCTACAATATTCTATATGGAAAACTACTTTCTAATAAGTACTTATATATATATACTTTTCTAATATATAGATAAGAAACTGAAGATTTCATAATTGAATTGTATTATAACCTATTATAACCAAAAAAAGAAGATAAGCAAATACTAATGTAATGTTAGTGAGCTAAAAATCTTAAATAAGGCTAACCTAACTATATAAAATGAAAAATTGCTTCGAATGAACGAATCGCAAAAAAGGAAGGTACACCCTAATTTTCGTTCATTCGAACCAATTTATATAGTATTAAAGAATAATGTGGCAATTGCGATCGGCCGAATTGCCAAATTCTTTTTTTAAAGGAAGGATGATATAAGGAACATAAGCCTTACACAAAAATATAATAAGGTATTCTATGTGGTTGGGCCTTAAGTTGTATTTGACAGACGCGTACAGGTGACAACGCGCGTGTCAAATACAACTGCGGCCCACATCACTTACATAAAAAATGATGTACATAACTCCACAATAAAATTTTGCACAAGAAGCAGACGGAGGTGCTTCAGTTAGTTTCCGTGAATAAAAGTGACTTTAAAAAGTAAAACACAATCTTTGTTTTTCTGGATGAATGCGTGGTGCAGAAACCCCACGCCGAACATTTTAATTGACAAAAGGGCAACCGTTTGGAGGCGGCGCCCCCCAAGGTGGATGTTTGGGCAGGTGAGAGCAACCTAACCTATATGGTTAGTTTACACGTTCAAAAGAAATTTATAAGCTGCAAACGTTTCAGAATTAAAAAAAGCAATCTTCATTTCATAATTTTTGGGATGAAATTGCGCAAAAATCAAGCTGTCATTAGACCTAATCCTTAACCGTCAAAGATTTCATCAGATGCCTTTGTATTTTTCAATTTAAATATTTGATTCTCCCCTTGGTGAGATTCGAATTCGAGTTGTCGTATTTCTAATCCCGCAGCCTAGCCATTTAATAAAAAAAATACTACTAATGTATAAGATGAACAGACATTAAAATCCAAGGTCTATTTTATATTCAGCCCAATTCTAAACGAAAATTCCGTGCGAGTTTTTTCCCTTCTCCCATTCCTCGTATTCTAAATAAAAATTCCTTGTGAGTTTTTTCACTTCTCCCTTTCCTCCTATTCTGAACAATGTTCGAAAAAGCGGAAACCGGTTATGGGAGAACAGTAGGTATTATGAATGTGCGGGAGAGGGAGATTTCTCTGCCATTTCATAGGAGTTTTTTCACTAGTTAAATTAAAGGGAATGCATCAAAATAGTTAAAGGAAATTGTTATTTTAAGAAAGAACACTTATTTGTACAAATTTGTGCTAAAATATGTATTTACATTCTACCACAATATTCTCACTGTTAATACAACAACAACTACAACCACAATATTCTTTATTTTAAGTCGAAAAGTATATCATAAGCAACGGCAGAGCTCTTGGTATACATATTTGATGCAGCCATCCAGAAATTGTGCAATAATTTTTTAAGAAGGCTTAAATATATTTTGGTATATGGCGAAAGGCGAACTCAACTCGACTTGGCTGCCAGAAAATTGCTTTGCTGAATGACAGGAGGCAACTCCGGCGGATTTGTTTCCGGCCGTCTTCTTCTTATGCTCCTCTGTTGATGTTGCTGTGGCACCAATTCATTACTCATTTCAGTGAATACCACATGAAATGCAATAATGTGCATTGTTTATACCTTATTTCTTAATTTCAAACAAATTGGCAACAATAATTAAACTTTTAAATTTTTTAAACAAAATAAGAGATGCGCAACGAAATTTCAATTGACAAAACAGCTGACTTGGAAAATTCGAAATTCCTATTCTCCAATTATTTTTCGCGGGAATAAAAAAATCCGCGAGAACAAAATTCCGCGAGAATATTTAGAATTGGTCTGATTATTAATTAACAAAACAGTACACCAAATTGTTGCAACCAACAAAACGAATAAACACTTCAACTTGAATATTCTATTGTTGTTGTTGTTGTAGCAGTGCTTCGCCCCTCCCAATAGGCTTTAAAACTCACAAATTGTCATCAATATTCTCTAACGAGAGTCCAGTTTCAACAGGGCTGGACAAGAGTGAGAGGGTGTGTTAGAGGCGTTGGTTCCAAATTGCAATTAAAGAGATGGCTGGTTATGTATGTCGGGGGTAATTCTGGATAGGTAAGAGTTTAACCTGTTACAGAACCCAGATTGAAGATGATCTAGAGTAACGCGCGTCTCCCTAGGGAGAGTGCTCAGGGTATTTATCTTAAGAACTGGGCAATTCCCGGTATAGAGGTCCAAAGCCTTTTTATGGATATCACTTAAGTCCCTGGAAGGTCTTAACTTGGCCTATTCAGTCAGATGTCTGTTGGGATGCCCAAGTTTCTGGGTATTCAACAGAAAATGTTTTTTCAGCATTTCATTTCTCCCCCTAATGGGGAGTACTCTCGACTGTGTAAGAAGACATAAAAAGACAGGCAGTAGCGGTTCTGAGAGCAGTGTTTTGACAGGCCTGTATTTTATTTCAGTGAGTAACCTTTAGGCTTGGCGACCATATCGGGGACGCGTAGCATGCAAGCGGCCTGCCAATTGCTTTGTAAGTGGTAACGAACACCTCTCTGTCTTTACTCCAATTGCTGTAGGCAAGAGATTTGAGGATTTTATTACGCCCCGGATTTTAGGTATAGTTGCGGTTGCATGCTCGTCAAAATGTAGATCTTGATGTGGTGTAGGACAGTCGGTAGCGTAATTCCATCGACGTGGATGTCCAATATGGTTAACATTTCAGTGTAACTTGAATATTCTCGTTTGTTTTTGTAAAAACTTTGAATATCATCAAAGAAAATTACATATGTACACATATTTGCTTACTTTCCCGCTATACTTCCAACAAAACAACTATGTACTCTTCGCTAATTTGCTCGTGAGATCAAATCTGAGTTCATTTGCATGAGACCTGCTGGTTTTCTCAACACAACAAGAACGTACACACGTAGCGTCTCATAGATTTAATACGTGCTTAACATACATATGTGCTCTTTGAGAATGCCTATCGACACATGTATAAAAAAGTGAACTTGCCTTTCCAATGCATACTGCTTTAATTTAGCTTCCATTTCCATTAAGGCCTTCATATTTCGCTCACTCGTCTCTGGATCTTCGTCTTTATGCGTAGTTGAGTGTAACCGTAGCTCCGAAGCAAAACGAAAAGCTAAGGGACAAGATTCACATCTGTGTATATCATCACCAAAATGATTTACACGTAAATGCTGATTCAGTGAATCTTTTGTAGAAAAGTACCGTTCGCAGTATTTGCATTTATATGGTTTTTCACCGGTATGAGTAAGCATATGCTGGCTTAGTTTTGTAGCTTGTCCAAATCTATTTAATACAGGTAGAAAATAAAGTTAGAAAAGATTTGGTGAAATATATTGGGAGGAGGTTTTTATGATAACTTACCGCTTTTCACAAATATCACATTTATGGGGCTTTTCGCCGCATAGATCTCGTTTATGTCTTTTTAAGACCGATTTTGTTTTAAATCGTTTGCCACAAACATCGCACGGGAATTGGTAGTTCTTCTTGTCCCATATGTTTTTGTATCTGAAAAAACAAAAAAAAAAACAAAAACACAAGTAATCACGACAATAAAAAAACGAGTTTATTTTTTGATATTAAAAGGAAGCGAGGATTTGAATTTTGTAACTAAACTAACAATTTTTTGGCTACTAAAAAGTCGAGTATGCTAAAATTTAAACACGGTCTTAAAACTTTTTAGTATTTCTAGGCCCACTTGCAGAATGACAGGTTATTTTTTTAGCTCAGAGCTAATTTCCAAAATGTATGAGTTTAACCCCTCATGTTAGGTTAAGTCTGAGTTAAAAAACTAAACTTGACGTTCTGCAAAAGAGCCTTAAAGAACATCTTCGGCTTATATCCAAACCCTCTCTCAGCAAAAACATAGTTTTTCAAAAGCAAAAAAACAGTTTTGACAGCTATATTGTGAATTGCTAAAAATATGAAGTACAGCACTGAGTGATGAAAAATCGCTATGTGTATTCAAATAAGTTGTGTTGTTTAAAATCAGTTTAATATAGTTTATAAGACAGAGCTTTTCTTTATTCAAATTGAAATTAAATAAATAAATTAATGTAAGGCGCGATAACTTCCGAAGAGATTTTAGGCCGACTTTTTCTTCCAATTTGCGTCGTGCTCCTTTTTAGTTTTTCCTACAAATTGGCGGGACAGGACCTACTTGTTTTATACCGACTCCGAACGGCATCTGCAAATTGAAATTAAATAAATAAATTAATGTAAGGCGCGATAACTTCCGAAGAGATTTTAGGCCGACTTTTTCTTCCAATTTGCGTCGTGCTCCTTTTTAGTTTTTCCTACAAATTGGCGGGACAGGACCTACTTGTTTTATACCGACTCCGAACGGCATCTGCAAGGCAGATGAGTTTTCACTGAGAGCTTTTCATGGCAGATATGCACTCGGAGTGCTTGCCAAACATTGCCGAAGGGCGACCCCGCTTAGAAAAATTTTCTTCTAATTGAAAAACCGTATTTCTAAAATTTTAATGTTGGGTTGCCCGGGGCGTGAACCCAGGATCTTCGGTGTGGTAGCCGGAGCACGCTACCATCACACCACGGTTGCCGCCAAATTGTTGTGAACATGACGCCTTGTAAAATCGCATAGTTTCCTTTTTCTCCTTTCTTCCTTTTCTTTTCTTGTTTTCTTTTCCCTTGTCTTCTCTCTATTCCCTTTTTTCTTAATTTTCCTTCCTTTCGTTTCCTTTTCATTCCTTTCCTTTTCTTTCGCTTGCTTCCGTTTCTTCCCGTCCTTTCATAGTTTTAGTTATTGATGTTAGAGAAAAAGGAATTGTATGAAGCAAATGAGCCTGTCTCGTTGTTAAAAACATATTATTTAATTTTATTTTATTTTATACATTTGTAAATTTTAGTGAATTTTAGTTTTTTTTATTAAATTATTATGCCTTATTATGACAGAAAAACTCAAAGGAATTAAACATATCAGCTGTCATTATACCTATTTCTAAACCGCCAAAGATTCCATCAAATGTCTTTGTATTTTTTAAATTAGAAGTTTGATTCTCCCCATTGTAAATCTTAACAAGTAGCGCAACTAACAGCTGACCGCTCAAAATTAGCACACACAAACACACACAACCTAACACACACAAACTAATGCCCATATTACGAGAATCTTTCAGAAAATTCAAGTTAAATTCTTAAACAGATATATACGTGATAATTTTGGAATATATAGCACTTAGGACACCTTATTTGCAGTAGTGAAGAGAAAATATTTGTTTATATTCAAGTATTTAGTTATTTTTTCTACATTTATCTGTAATATTGAAACATAGATTGAAGGTATATTGATGAATTTATCTCTGCTCTTCCTCCTATTCTTCATTCCACCCCATTCGACTGCCTTCCACTCAATTCGTAACATAACCTCAATTTAAGCTGCAAAACTATATAGTGTAACGATTTTACTTGCAAATCCTCTTATTTGCCCTTCTGCTAGGTTCGAATCCCTAAACTGTTGAATAAATAACTCCAATATTGAATAATGGAAAAATGGCCTTTATTAAAGTACTTCACAATTACACTTATACTTTGCAACTAGCTTGCTTAACAACCAAACTGATTGATAGCTCAAATGAAACTCTACTATTGCCCGACAGATTGCGTGCTTAATCAATAACTGCTTGATAGCTCAACTCAAACTGAATTCCAGCGCCTCTACATTTGCTGCCTTTTATACTCTCTGATTTCAACGTTCGCATCTTCTAGGCGCTTCCATTTCCAGAATCTACTAGTCCATCAGCTCTCAAATTTCTCAGCTGAAACTACAATTGCACGATTTTATAGCTTCTCTCATTGCATACTTTCAGGAGTATCTTAGATATATGCATGTGTTTGTGCATTGATTCTCCGCTGCTCGTATACGTACATATGTGTAGACGCAATTATTGATTCGTTTATGTAGATACATAATGATTGAATTATCGGCCTAGAGATGGCAGTAGCCCTTAGTGTTGCTAATATTCGTGACAATAGTAAACAATGATCCTCCCCGTGCTTAGATTCGATTTCGAGTTGTCGTATTTCTAATCCCGCAGCCCAGCCATTTAATAAAAAAAATTATTACTAATGTAAAGATTATAACATTAAAATCCAAGATCTATTTTATTTTAGTTTATTCTTCATATATGTAATACTCCTATATTGCTAGAAAACACAAGGTACATTCCCCAACATCAAAGTACAGAAATATAAAAATTAGAAAAAGAAATTCGATGAACGAATGTACCTGAAATGACAATTTAGCTTTGAAGAATACATGAGCACATCAAGTATTCATTGTGAAATCGGTTATTGTTGGAAAATAATTTAAAATAAAAACTATTCAAAAAAAAAATTGCCGAGATTATGCTATCTCTGCAAAGATCATGCACATAAAGAGAGGCGCCTAGATGAGTAAGTAAATTACATCGGTTTATGAAATAATTAAAACATTTTCTATTTCAGTATACCCAAAATGCTGGGCTTGGGAGAAAGTGGATGGAAGCATGCGGTATTGAAGATACATACCGGCATATGATTAACGTTTGTTCTAAACATTTTAAAACAACGAGTTTTGTAACTGATGGCATGGATATTGATTCCAGTATGTAAGGATTATTTTTGTTTTTTTTTTATTTGCATAACAATTATGCTATCTTATTTTAGATATAGTTACATCGACTACATACATACATACATAATGAATGTCAGAACATCAGAAGTTGGATTTACACCCAGTACAATCATGGAGCTTACGACTAGCATGAATATTGCTTTCGGTAGGAGTGTATTATTTATGTTTATCCGGTTCATACAATTAATTTTCTTATAAACCACACATCCATTTTTCCATATACTTACAGAAAAGGATTTTATATTTATATTTTAGATATTGTTACCGTGAGCGATCCGCATCACCTTTCGCAACATTATCAACCGCTGCCACCAATCACTGAATTCATTGAGTTACCTCCAAGCATGACTATTGATTCTAGTAAGAAAGTATTTCCGTGTATAATTTCAATCTGAAAAAAATGAGTTCGAATTTCTTAATAGCAGTGGGATGCTGTAACTACTTAGCTACAATTCTGATATCGCAAGCATATTTTCGACACTTGCAGCCTTTAAATATTAATATCCATCTACATTAAGGAGGTGGTATCAAATTATTGATGGCTCACCTGGTTTTATAACACAGGCTTTAGAGGCAATTTCCTTGAGGACAAAAGACAATCGTATTGGTGAGTCTCGTAATTGATGAAATGGCTATTAGGGAGCAAATAGATATAGAATAGATATGGGTATAATTCAAGAATATGAAGAAAATTACTCCATTCCCATCGCCAACAGCGTCTTAGTAATAATGGCTGTTTCACTTTACAATTGGAAGATACCAAATGGATATTTATTAATACGTTCTCAACGTGATGAGGGGCAGGTCTCTCTAGTGATCGAAGCACTTTATGCATTGCATAGCTGCGGAGCTCGGGTGTATTCCATTACTTCTAATGGTGCACCAACAAATGTTACCATGTGTACTAGTTTAGGAGCCAATTTCACGTATAGATCAAAATTTAATCCAACGTTCATAAATCCTGCTACGAAAGATAAAGTATATATTTTTTTTGATTTTTGCACATGATTAAATTAGTACGGAATTGTTTGGGCGACAAAAAGTTATAAAGACGGAAGATGGACAACTAATTGAATGGAAATTTCTGCTTGACTTGTACAACGTTCAAAAACAAGGACTGCGTATAGCGAATAAATTAACAAAGAAACATATTAATTATAAAAATAGCATTATGAACGTTAAATTGGCTATACAAACACTGAGCGGAAGTGTGGGTAAACCGCTTTTATTCTTAGAAAATATCTTACCAGACCACGTAATAAATACAAAATTTGACGGCAGTAATGTTATTGCAGAACTTTGTATGAATTTTAATAATATTGGCGACATTTTGAACTGTAAAAATAGATATTCTAAGAAGGAATTTGATGGACCCGTTACTGAAGAGACTTTTTTTAAATTAAAAGCGCGGACGGAAGTATTTATAGAATATATATTAACTTTGCGCAACGTTGATAATATTCCTCTGATAAGAACTGGTAAAAACTTGGTTTTCTTGGCCTAATTATTGATTTTCAAAAAATGTTGGAGTTATATATGAAACCTAAGGCGTTTGGCCAATACTATTTGTTGACGTATAAGGAAGGTGAAATGGCTGCGACCCTGGTCGCCGAAGTAGCTATTTAAAGCCGTTTTGATGCCATGTAACTCGTCTAAAAACCTACGGAATGTTACGGTCAATGTATTATAACCAGCCAGAGTTGTTGATAAAATTAAGAATATTCGGGATTGCTATCACAGCTAACCCTCTGAGGTCTTCTAGAAACGGGGTTCCAAGGAACCTCAGCCGGGCTCTAGCTAGAGCTGGGCATTTACACATAAAGTGTTCTACTGTTCCCTGGCATTTGGATCTTTGCAGCTTCTGCAGTGGTCGTTATACGGAATGTCAATCTTTTCCGCATGCGTACCTACTGCCCAATGACCGGTGCAGACTGCTATCAGTTTGCGTGTGTTAGTCCTGCATTTGTTCAGAAGACTTCTCGTCCTCTTTCCATCATAGTTTGGCCAAATGGATTTTGATATTGGTGGTGATGTTGTTCCACTTTGTTTGTGCTTTCTTCAAGTATAAGCTTTGGATATTCCCCTTGGCTACTGCTAAGGGTATGCCTACTTCGACACTGGTTATTTCCTCGTTCATCTCCGATGAGCCCCTGCGTGCTAGCTCGTCGGCCTTCTCGTTACCCTCTATCCCCCTATGACCCGGGACCCAGATAACGCGTAGTTCTAGATTGGTGGATAACTGGGATATGAGTCGCTTACAAGCTCACACTAATTTTGAGTTAATGTGTGGCGAGGAAAGCGCTTTTATCGCTGCTTGGCTATCCGACAGGATGCAAACTTTACCAGCTACATTCAAGCCCTCCAGTGATTTGCAGACTTGCCAAATCGGGAGGATTTCTGCTTGAAACACGCTGCAGTGCGATGGGAGTCTGAATGTTGCAGAAAAATCTAGGGACTCAGAGAAGACTCCGGCCCCCACTCCCGATTCCATCTTGGAGCCGTCAGTGTAGATTTGGATGTCGTCGGCGGTATTACAACCGTACTCAAACTTCAATTTGCGAGGGTAGTAATCTGTCTCGGTACTACATGTACCATGCGGAAGTTTCTTTAGGATACTACTATGCCCTTGCTGAGTATCTTCCAGCACCCAGACTCCCCTCAGTGCGGTTTGTGACGATGTACAAAGTATATGCAAGTCGATCGGAAGGCGGTGCAAAATGGGGTATAAAGCAGCTGTGAGGCAAGAGCGTCCGGTACCTATGGCACCAACGCACGCAGTGCGCTGGACTTTTTGCACGCTGGTGAGATTGTAGCTCTTACTTAGAGCTTCCCACCAGACTATGGAACCATAGGTAAGCAACGGTCGCACCACCGCCTCGTACACCCAAAGTACCATGCTTGCCTTGAGTCCCCATTTCTTAGCAAACATTGATTTGCAGGCATAGAAGGCGATGCAGGCCTTCCGTACCCGCTTTTCGATGCATACTTCCCAATTCAACTTGCAGTCAATTGTTAGTCCCAGATACTTGGTACTCGATGACAGGGTTAGTTGCTGGCCGTTTAAGAATGGTAGTCTGAAGGCAGGTGGCTTGTACTTTCTCGTGAAGAGAAGCAGGTCCGTCTTGTGGGGATTTAACCTAAGGCCACATCCCTGTGCCCACCTGCTGAGTTTAGCCAAGGCCCTTTCCATGATTTCGCTCATTACGGAGGGGAAAGGACCAGAGACCAAGATCGCCACGTCGTCGGCATACGCCACGATCTTAACCCCCCCTGGTTAGCATAGTTGACGTATGAACCCTCTCAGGATTTTCTAGAGATCTTTTTTGGCGCCATTCGTGGAAGAGGTGGTTTTAACAATAACCTGAATTCCGAGCAATTCAAGAGTGCCTATAAACGTCTTTTAGTTCGACATGAATTAAAGGAATTTCAAAACGAAAACTGTAGTTTTGATAATTTAGAAATTTTAAGTGTTTCTTTTGGCATAAGCAAAAAATCGAAACTACAATTTGACACGACGGGTGAATTTGACTATGCATTTGTTGACACCTTGTGGCAACTTTCTCCATTTGTCGACGAGGTCGTACGTTATATAGCCGGTTTTGTATCCTGGATGTTATAGCACAAATTAATATGCTTAAGTTGCAGTGAACAGCTTATTGGCGTAGGTTATCGGCTTTATAAAATCAGGGCCCATATATTCCGCCTTCGAGCGATGTTATAAGTCTATGTTTACAAAGCGAAAAAATTATAAGACAAAACGTACGAAAGCTTGATAAAACTAATATTAAATTGTATTTAATTATTCAAGTTATGAACAGCATTGGGGAGGTATTTGTGAACCATTTTATGGAAGATCACGTTGAAGTTGAAACCTTTTTCAGCAATGACTTATTAAACGATCACCGATGTCAACTTTGCAAGTAATGTATATGGACACACGCCTTTTTTACGAAAGTACAAAGCAAACCGAAGATAAAGCATACATATGTACGAAAAAAATTGACAAAATTAATTTTTTTCCACACCAATAATGTTAATACGTTTCCGTGTATATGTAAATAATATGCCTTCTTATTAATAAAATTGTTATCAAATATAACTAAATAGTTTCATTTAAATTAGATCTTTTCATAGGTAAAAAAAACCATCTGATGATTTCGAATTCAAAACACATTGCGAGCATATTCTATTAGCAAAAAAGGGAAGGGAAAATAATACATTATAAAATTCTTCACTTTTTTTTTTGTCCGATATCTAATAACACGCCCAAAAAAAGCGGTCATATTTGAAACTGTTTGACTACCACTACATTACGGTGATCAAATATTCTGTTAATGCCACGTTATTTTCTTACCTTTTAGGTTTTCTCTCAAAAAGTTTCTGCTTTAATTTGGCCTCTTCTTCCTTTAAAGCTGTCATATTTCGTTCACGCGTTTCTGCATCTTCGTTTTTATGAGACGTTAAGTGTAATCGTAGCTTCGAAGCTAAAGGAAACGCCAATGGGCAAAACTTGCATCTATAAATATTTACACCCAGATGCATACGTAAATGGCTATGTAGTGCATTCATTTGCCTATAGGCGCTTTCGCAGTACTTGCACTTGTATGGCTTTTCACCGGTATGAGTGCGCATGTGGGCGGATAGATTTTGGACGAGAGTAAAGCTATTTTAAAGACAGAATGAAAAGTTGTAATAATGACGATGTTTTTAATATTACATTTACACTAGCTCCAAATACGTACCGCAAAATGAGTTGAGGTTACCCTCTTCATCACCAAAATCAAGATCCCCATAATCAGAATACCCAACACGAAATCCCTATTCCTTGTCTGAAATACATTCACACAGAAAATGGGAAACTTTCACGACTAAATACCCAAATGAAGACGACTAAATAACCAAATGATTCATTAGGTTGCGGAGCGCAACCCTCTCAAGGGATTGCTAGCGCAATTTATAGCTTATCCAACCCAATTATAAACCTCACTTACCCGAGGCGAAGGGTGCCTTTCATGGGGGTGTTGCGCCTTGCACTCACCGGCGTCAGCCCAAAACGTCGACTCGTAGGTGTTTTTACACCCTCCCTCCCTCATGTAGGGGCGGAGCCTCCTCCTGATGGCACCTGGTAACGCTTCGGCGGCTAATTCGAACGGCGACCTTCCTTCCCCCCCTTAACCCTATCTTTTTTTATTTTTTCGCTTCCTTTTTCTCTCCCTTCCTCCTTAATGGGCTGGACCAAGGTGTTCTACGACCCGTGCCGAGGATCAGCCTGGCTGGGGGCCCATAAATAGCCCAGTCGCAAACGGAGTGCATCGAATACCGGGCGACCTTCGATGCTATTAAGCCTTACCCGGACATCGCAGATCTCTGTCCGGGTGGACCTTTCCCCTTATCCGCTACTCGTGGGATGTTTTTAGTATGGAGGAAACATTTTTAGAAATAATAAGGAGGGCGGCTCTCCTGTTAAGAAGTCGACAGGAGCTTGCTCCGCAAAGGCTACGGCTCAGCCGGGCCTTAAGTTAGCTGATAGAACTCGTGGGTTGTAGGGCCAAGGGCCGAGCTAGGCAGAGTAGGGCGGAGGGAAAATCCAGCCTGGGTATTCCGAAGGCCGGTACCTCTCGGGGAGGCGCCACCGACCGGGTGGCCTTTGGGGCGGCTGCCGCCCAACTCGTAGCCACCAGCAAGGCTGCCACTCAGCGTCAAGCGTCTGGCGGTTTGGATGCTGGGGCTCCAGGGATGTGGGGGTGGCCGGCTCTAGGGTCAAGGGACTAAAAAAGCCCAGTCACCAGGACAAGCACTGGGCTGCCCGGATCCTGCGCAGGAATGCCTCGGGGAAGTTTCTGCGGAGGACTGGGCAAAGGCGCAGCGTAACCTTGCTTGGGCAAAACAAATGTTGCCGGACTTCAGGCTGGACTGGGTCGAGAGCGATGAAGTCTCGAAGCGCCAGCGGTCTCACCGCTCGCCACCGTCTCGCTGATAGGTGAGGTGTATCCGGGCGCTCGCCTCAAGGTAGTGGAGGCGCGTGATATCCCCTCACGACCAAGGGCGAGAGCCTGGGTTCCAGTGACGCCAACGGACCCAGCTGACATCCTGGAGCTGGTCCAGGAGTACAACCCGGGTCTACCGACCCAAAACTGGAAGGTGGTTAACGTGGAGAAGATTGAACGGGCTACAATGCAGATAGTCCTGCTGCTCGACAGAGCAAGCGTCGAAGCGCTGAAATGGCAGGATTTCTTGGTAAGCTACGGCTTCAAGGCTGACATTGAAGCCTTGGTAAACCTTGAGTCTAGTACGGAGGTGGTTGAACTCCCCCCCCCCCCCCCCCCCCCCCCGTGAAGACGAGATGGAGGTAGACGAGGGCGAAGAAACTGGTGGCTACGCTTCGTCAGGCTCGAGCGGAAGCTTGGCTCTCAGAGGGTTGTACTCTGAGGGTCAGCTTCTGGAGGATGGCGATTCGGACGCGACGGAGGAGAGCGCAAAAAACAGTGATTCGGGTCCTCCAAATAAACCTGCATCACTGCAAAGCAGCATCAGCTGCACTCCTACTGCACCTGTCTTCAGGTGCGGTAGACATCATACTAGTCCAGGAGCCGTGGATAACTGGCAAAAGGATCTGTGGCCTGCGGACACCAGCGTATAAGCTTTATAGCGCTCAGGAAAAGGGTAAGCCTCGCACATGTATATTGGCTAAGTCTACTCTTAATGGTTTTCTTCTACCCAATTTTAGCGACGAGGATCTGACAGCGGTTAGCGTCGAGGTGTTAGGGAGGAGCTTTAAACTTGCTTCCTTCTACCTAGGGCACGATCACCAAGGCTCATTACCACCGGATAATTTCAGGGAGTTCGTGAGAGCAGCAAATCCACAAAATTATTTCATCCTACTCGGAGGCGATGCCAATGCTCATCGCGCCCAGTGGGGCAGCAGTGATACAAATTACCGAGTTGTCTTTATTTAACTATCTTTTAGGCACTAATCTAAGTATATGTAATAGGGGAAATTACCCCAATTTCATTACGAGGAGCCGAGCACTCCTTTTCTGACCATAGAGATATAGGCTTTTCTATATCACAGGCGCACACAAGTCCTAAGTACATACAAAATATTAGAATAACGAAATGGGGCTACTATAAGAAGATAATAGGTAAAAAGCTATCTGAAGAGGTGCGAGCCCCAGAAAGCGAGGAGGAGCTGGACGTGTTTGTAAATAATGTCAGCCAAAAATGTAGGAATGCTTTAGATAGGGCTTGCCCGACTAAAAAGGTTATGGAAACTCACAAACCACCATGGTGGTCGTCCGATCTTGATAAGCTTAGGAAGTCATGTAGGGCGGCCTTTAATAAAGCAAAGCATGATGGACATGAATCCTTATGGGCTGCTTATAAAACGAAAATAAATATATATAAAAAAAGCAATCCGAATTCGAAAGCGATCCTCCTGGAGGGATTTCTGCGGCAGGATTGAATCCACTTCCGCGGCCTCCCGGTTAAGGAAGGTGCTATCGAAATCTCCACCCAGCTAAGTTACGTCCAAAAGCCGGATGGGCACTGGATGGACTCCAGCGCTGAAACCATAAACTTGCTTATGGATACACACCTCCCAGCAAGCGCGGGTGTGTCTTCAAATATTGTCAGCGGAGGGTCACCTAATGATCAGCTAATAAGCGAAATCACAGATGATAAAAGGATAGATTGGGCTTTACAGACCTTCAAGCTCTATAAATCGCCGGGGCCACAGTATACTGCCGAACTTATAAGGCCCAGGATAAAAGGGATGTTTATAGGTTGTCTTAGGCTCAATTACGTACCAGTATCGTGGAGGGAAGTCAACGTGGTCTTTATCCCCAAGGCAGGGAAACCCTCCCACTCCAAACCAAATGATTATAGGCCTATAAGCTTATCTTCTTTTCTGCTTAAAGCACTCGAAAGAATCCTAGAGGACTACATCAGGAGGAGGATTGAGCCGTCGCTTCTTTCGCAAGCTCAACATGCCTATACTAAGGGCAGGAAAACTGACACGGCCTTGCACTCACTAGTATCCGTTATCGAAAGGTCACTAGACCTCAAGGAATACACATTGGTGGCATTTCTATATATAGCGGGTGCCTTCAACAACGTTCTCCCGGAGGCCATCACCTCGGCGCTGACCGATCTGGGGGTCGACGCGTGCCTGGTGGAGTTTATATACAATCTGCTTACGCGTAGGCAGATTAAAACTGAGCTAGGTGGATGCGTGATCCGCAGACCCGTCGGCAGAGGCACTCCGCAGGGAGGCGTTCTCTCTCCACTACTTTGGATGGTTACCGTCAACCAACTACTACGCCTCATGGAATCAGAAGGTCACCAAGTGATCGCGTATGCATATGACATCTGCGTCACCATGCGGGGGAAATTTCCGCAAACTCTTTGCAACCTAATGGATGGGGCACTATCCAAAATTTCGCACTGGGCCACAGCCACAGGTTTGGAAGTCAACCCGGATAAAACCCAGCTTGTCCTCTTCACGAGGAGGTACAAGTACCAAATCTAACACCACCAAAAATTGGGGGTACGTTTTTAGCGTTTAGAGATCAAGTCAAGTATTTGGGAGTCATTCTGGATAGGAAGCTATTATGGAGTGGCCATATAGTGGAGCGATCCAAGAAGGCAGCAGCAGCGCTGTTCACCTGCAAGAGGGCAATTGGCACCTCCTGGGGATTCTCCCCTAAGGTGGCCTACTGGATTTAGACAGCCATTGTGCGCCCGATTCTTCTTTATGGTGCTTTGGTATGGTGGCCTGCACTAGCTAAAACTACCTATCTTAAAATGCTTCAAAAGGTGCAACGAAGTTCGGAGCTCTGCATCACCGGGGCTCTCGGCTCCACTCCGTCAGAACCACTCAACACAATGCTATATCTTCCATCTCTTGATCTGGTGACGAAGGAAATAGCGGTCATCGCCGCTCTACGCATAAGGGAAACAGGTCTCTGGTCAAATGGATCTAGTGGACACGCAACAATCCTGGGCACGAACGCCCCAGTCCCAATACTGGTGCGCACTGACCACTACACGCCAAAGAACGTCTTCGTTAAAAACTATAGTATATATATACCATCGCGACAAGACTGGAATACCAGACAACATACGGTACCGGGAGTCATCAACATATTCACGGATGGTTCTAAGCTTGACGGGAAGGTGGGAGCTGGCCTCTTTTCACCGGATCTGGGTCTAGAGGTCTCTTTTCGCCTACCAGATCACTGTATTGTTTACCAAGCGGAAATGCTGGCAATACACAGGGCTGTGAACCATCTCGGGTCTATGCCTAAGGATGGTAAACGGGTGTTTATTTTCTCAGACAGCCAGGCCGCATTAAAGGCCCTGGACTCATTCGTCGACAACGCAAAGTCGGTCACTGAATGCCGCAGATCTCTTAACGAGATGGCTCAGCACTTCAGTATCTGCCTTATATGGGTACCTGGATGTACGGAAGAGGAGGAGTGTGTCCAGCGCCTTATCTGTCATTGTCCAGCGCTTAGTAGGCGTAGGTTGGCCATCCTTGGTAAAACTTTTCTACATGACCTTGCTGAGGTCTCTAGCTATGAAGTAAAGGCTCTAGCAAAATATATAATTTCCACGAAGTGGTTTGATCCGCTTTAGGGAGGGTAGGGGTCCTCTTTGAGACCGTATAGGGTATTACAATGGGCCCATTGGTGGCCTAAGTAGTGAGCTGTTACCATAGTGCCCAGCTCAGCCCTTGCAACCTAACCTAACCTACCCGTGGCGAATCGTGTTTCATAGAAGGCGAGGTCCTTGCGACCCCAAGTTCTTCATGGAACTCGGTGATGGAGGCGGGATCGCCTACAAGGTGCAATGCGGTCATATTAAATCGTTCCCGAGATGGTCGGGCTTGTATCTTAATGGTACTTGTCACCGGAAAGTACCGGGTCTATATCCGGTAAGGACCATCAACATCGATTACAATTCCAAAACCCTTCGGGTAGTGTCATTTACAACAACATGACATTGTATAGTCAGTGCGCTCGGTAAAGTAGCGATGTGCCAACTCGGAAGCAGAACTAATGTTGGGATGGAAGCGATACAGGGAGTTTAGGAGAACCCTCTCACAACACGGGGCAGCATTAAGATATATGCAGCGCTTGACTGCAGTGATCGACCCAACTGTCGACGAAAGCGAGCGTTTCGCATGGCCCCATGATACAGTGAAAGAATGTCGAAGACAGTTCACTCACAAAGGCTTTGCTGTGAGCAGTTCTCAACTTTACACCCTGATTTTAAGAGACAGACGAGGAAGGGTAAACAAGAACCACACCTCTAAATCTGCAAAGCAGAGCGAAGAGGGAAGTCTAAGTACTGAAATACCACATTCCTCAAAAGCTGCAATGCATAAATAGGAGGGCAATAGTGGCAATTAAAGGTAAAGACGAACAGACTAGTAAGCTAACGGGTGATGCAGCTTACTCGATGATACTAAAGGGATCCAACGCTGACACACCGACTTCCACCGAAAAGACGATGAATGAAGGTGGTGAATACAGCACTGATACTGGCACTGAGCACTATTCCAAAGGCCCATGCTTGAATATCACATGTGCTGAAGTCGGAGGATACGCTAATTATGCTGCAGCGTCAAACCCCGAATATACCAATACCTGAAAGTAGCGACAAATGACGAGGGCCTGCTTATGCTTGTCTAGATCAAACGGTTGTGTTGGCAGGTGCCGGTTCTCGTCATAAAGCTTATAGAGATGTTCCGTATCACCCGTGGAGGCGGGGCTAGATCAAGCAGTTGTTTGCTAGGTTCGTGGAAATTTAACAAAAACTGCCTGCTCAGCATTTCGTTGTGCACTTGAATGTTGAGCTCTGTGACCTCACTACTTTCACTTTCCAACGTTTTTTTTTATCTTTTCCTCAGGTGCTGCCGGCAAGCGACTTGAGGATTTTGTTGCGGCTTTGTACTTTAAATAAAATTTCGATGACATGCGTCTTGAAGCTCAGAGTATTATCGAACGTTACTCCTAAAATCTTTGGGTGATTGACAGTCGGTAGTGTGACACCATCGGCATGAAGTCCAATATTTGCGACATCTGTTCCTTCCACGTCGTAAGCAGAGGGCGTGGATTTCGTCGCTGCGCGAGGTCAAGAAACTAGAAATATCGGGGAGATAGCTGTTTATTTTAGAAACTAATTCACCAAGTGAGGGGCTAGGTCCTGTTGCCATAAGCGTGCAATCGTCAGCATAGGAAATGATTGTAACTCCTTCTTGTTGGTTTCATATGTAGAAATTAAACAGAAGCGGGGAAAGGACACCATCCTGTGGTACCCCTTGTTTAATTTTCCTAGGCTTTGAGATTTCGTTCCTAAATTGAACCGACGCTTGCCGACCATTCATATAATTTGCGATACATATTTTTAGACAAGGGGGAAGGTGTGAGCCTTCTATGTCTTGGAGTAGCGTGCCGTGGTTGACTGTGTCAAAAGCTTTTGACATGTCAAGTGCCACGAGCATCGTCCTATGATGGGTTTTTTCCTGATTTAGTCTGTAATTAATCTGGGTGTTTACGGCATTTAGTGCGGTGGTGGTGCTGTGTATTTTATGGAAGCCATATTGGTGCGTGGCGAGGCAAAGATGCCGTAAATGTCTTCGCTACTGGCGAAAGGAGTGATATCGGTCGATATGACTCGCCTTTGTTAGTAAAAGGTAAAAGACTAGAGCAGGGGTCGACTGTTAATACTCGTTTCGGGAAAGGAGTCAGAAGACGCGTACTGACATCGACAACAATAATCTGATGGCGGAAAATAAATGAGATATTTGCAGTTAAAGTTGGCAATTTTCATGTGGTTTTTGTAATATTGTTGTACACAGGAAAAAAATGTGTGTACAGAGGGGTTTTGCACGGAAGGCCGCCAAATAAGAAAATAGTGTTGTGCACAAAAATACTATGAATCTCACCCCCGTTTCGGAGGGACCCGGCTTAATTTTTCGGTTTTTCGTTAATATCTTTTGAACGACTCAACATTTTCCGTCTTCGGCTTATTAATACTGAGGTCAAGACGCGTCTTTTGACATCTCTCCCGATATTTTTGAATCAAAAATTGAAAACCTAGATCTGGCATTGCACCGACCGTCTTTGCATGGTGTTTGAAGACCCAAACCACTGTGTCTGCTGTAAATAAAACTTGCAATATAACATAACATAAGCATTGCAATCGAATAGAAACAAGCCTCGAAAACAAAATGTAAATAGAACGTGTACGGTACGTTATTCGAATTTTTTTACTATGTACCCTTTATAATACATACATATGTATTAGGGTGGTGCAAATTTATTGTTGAAAAGGCACATCCAGTTTCTGAATCTATGGGTCATTCTGAGTAATATTGTCCATGGGACCATAGGTCTGAAATGAATTTCGAGCCTCCCTAATTTTGTTAGAAAATTTTATATCCCAATATAAACACTGTCTAGGCATACACGGGTCCACGTTTTGGCTTATATCTCGAGACCCTAGTCACCCAGGGTATGAAAATTACCCTCTACTAAAGCACTCATCAACAGCTTTGATTTGTTATCCATATTCTATAAACACATTCTAGGGGTACCCGGGTTCACGTTTTGGCTTAGTCACATATTGTACAAACTCATCCCAGGATTACGCAGGTCCACGTTTTGATCTCAATACCCTAGCCAGAACGGGATAAACAGTATCCTATGTCCGTCTCCTGGTTCTAAGCTACCTCTCCACCAATTTTCAACCAAATCGGTTCATCCGTTCTTGAGTTATAAATAGTGTAACTAACGCCACTTTCTTTTATATATATATAGATAAAATATTATGTATACGCAGTGGTGCACCTCTTTTCAGTTGGTATGGATATGTTTGTGCACGTGCTTATTTAATTTTACATACATTTATGAGATATAACCTATCCTATCTTTCAAGTTAGATCAAACTACACACGGGATGCAAAACAATCAAAGTGACGCGAGATTTTTAAATATAATAATATTTATAACATTTCGTGGACTTTGTGTTTGCGAGCTTGTGACATTGCCTAAAAATGTGCGCAGATTTCGTGTTGGGGTGGAAGATTTTAGTGATTTTTTTAGGAATGTTTGTGTTAGTCCCCATTTGAAAGCGTTCACATTGGCGTCATTCGCATTTTATTTAACCTTTCCCACTCGAATGCCAGGACATCAATGCATCGCAAGAAAATGCACTAGCTTTAAATACGATAAAGAAATAGATCGCATAGGTGGATCGTACTTTCAGGCCAGATGCGATGAAATACGATCAAATCATTTATAAAAAGCGTCGCATTTGGAATTTGGAACCCAAGCTGACGCTTTTGGTCCAGTGTAAATGTTACATAAAAAAACTTACCGCATTGCACAAATATCACATTTATAAAGCTTTTCGCCGCTATGAAGTCGTTTATGATACTTTAAATTACGTTTTTGCCTATAACATTTACCACAAATATCGCACTCGAGTTCGTTGCCTTGATGTTTAAGTTGCTTGCCATCTTCAAGATTTTCTTTGCATCTGAATAAATAAAAAACACAGATAATCAAAGAAACGAAGTTGTTTTAGGATATGAGAATAGGTTAGATGCATATTATCATGAAAATATGACGTCCAATAACCTCAATGGAATTAAAGTCAATTCATAATTTAATTATTTGTAAAGATGCAAATTGTAAACGTATTGTAAACATACTGTAACTCTGCTTACATACAAAAAGCTGAATATTGTAGTATATTCATAGATAATAGGTATTTATAACCACAGCTAACATATCAAAACATGGAGATGAGCAATAAAGGAAAAAGAGGAAGAACTTACTTCCGCTAGAACATTGAACACCGTAACACGTCTTTTATTCAACAAGGAACAAATTTCTCTAGTAATTGACTTTAAATACATATAAAATCGTTAATTTTATAACTCAGGTGTGGAGACAACCACATACCCCATTTGGAAAAATTTATATTTATTGGATAACTAAAATGGCCAACCCAAAACAAAAATTGACGAATACACCACAAGAGGCCGGGGTGGAACTTCCATCAACCACAACGCAACAGTTACGCAACCTATTGCAGAGCGTAGTGGGAGCTGTAGCAAATACAATAGCCTCTGCTTCTGACGAAACTGGCGATGCCGTCGATATTGATGCCACTACTACTGCCGTGGCCGCCAATATAATAGACACTAATGCTGCCGATGTCTCCAATTTATTAAGTGCTAATACTGCCACTGCCGATCCTAGAAGAGGCTTGAAATCTTGACACTAATCAAGAGAACCGAGGATCTCGGCGGTCGGGTCTCCATCAAGAACAAGCGCCGTCTAGACTTTGGATATATCGAGCACGCTCTCCCGAAATTCAACGGAGATAGCTTCAAGCTTCTTGCTTTCCGCCGTTCGCTAACAGGGATGGCACGAGTCTCTATCAACAACAACCGCACTAAATTACGACGCCCTAAAGAAGGCGCTGACCGCCGAACGCAAAGCGTGCCAATATTGCCGAAACTAAGCTAATAGATTTCATCATCGACGGTATGGGGAACTCGGTTCAGAGCATTCAACTCTTCATGATGGCACGCACTCTCGACGAATTGAAGACATTGGTAATTCGCTACCAACAAAAATTTACTGCGACCAACGTCACTGGAATTGCTCCCAAGCAGCTCATCACAACAAACTTAAAACAACAATCAACAACAACAAACACTGGGCAAAGAACAACGACACCGGAAGTACATTCGACGCTGTGCTTTAATTGCTAGCCACATGGGCACATGAAGCCCAACTGCCCGTATCCACTACGCCCAGATGGAGCATGCTTCCGCAGTTGGCGCATGGGCCATGACCATCGTTCTTGCCGGAATCCGGCTAAAGTTTTGAAACTACGGGATGATGTGGCCTTTGTTGCAGACGAAGCAGACCTAATGGAAGTTGCAATTGGCGCATTTAATTTTGTAAGTATAACATTTAAATTGGCTAGGGAAACAATATGTGATAAAGTACTTTCTTTATTTGACTCTAATATATCTAATCTAATATCTAATATATATTATAAATGGCAAAGTTTGGATGTTTGGATGTTTGTCCAGACGTTTGTCTTTGTGACTCAATCACGCAAGAACGGCTGGACGGATTTATATGAAATTTGGCATGCATATAGCCAATAGTCTAGAAGGATCACGCCAGAACGGCTTCACGGATTTTGATGAAATTTGGGACAGAGATAATAGGCTACTGGCGAAATTTTTTTCGAACATGGAAAGGGGGAAGGGGGTCCCACGACCCCTTCGAATAATTACTTTTTAACAATTTTTACACATTATAACTTTACGTATACTGACCTTCACCAATATTACAAACTCAATGGGAGAAATAAGTCGAGGGCTTACAAAGTGAGCAGTGATACACCCCCCCCCCTCCCCCTTTCCCCTCTCGTGCAAAATCTATAAATTGTTATAACTCAATGTAAATTTTGTCCTAAAATCAATAATTTTTGGTATCTGGCTCATACAGATCGAGATCTAAACAATTTTGGAAAAACGATCAGTGGTACTCTCCTCCTCCCGCCATCCGCCCTCCTTCAATTGTTTTTATTAGCACGCTTTTATTAGCTTTACCTGTATGTTTCTTTGTAATTCTTCATTCGCTCCAACGCGCCTGTTGCCTTATTAACATGGTTTTATAATTATCTTCACCCTATTTGTAATCCCGTTTGGGTCATATCGAGACCCTTCAGGGATCATTTCTGGATGGTTTTCGGGATCCGTCCGCGATCCCGCCGGGGTCATTTCTGGACTTTTTCGGGACTATTCCGGGATTATTTTGGGACCCTTCCGGGATCATTTGTGTATAGTTTTCGGGATCCGTCCGGGATTCCGTCGGGATTATTTTGGGACATTTTCGGGACTATTCCGGGATAATTTCGGGACTATTTCGCGATCATTTGGGGACCCTTCCGGCATCATTTCTGGACGGTTTTCGGGATCCGTCCGGGATCCCGTCGGGGTCATTTCGGAACTTTTTCTCGACTAAGACGGGATCATTTGGGGAGCCTTTCGGCATCATTTCTGGATGGTTTTCGGGATCCGTCCGGGTCCCGCCGGGGTCATTTCTGGACTTTTTCTCGACTGATACGGGATCATGTGAGGACCCTTTCGGCATCATTTCTGGATGGTTTTCGGGTTCCGTCCGGATCCCGTCAGGGTCATTTCGGGGCCCTTTCTCGACTAATACGGGATCATTTGGGGACCCTTTCGGCATCATTTCTCGATGGTTTTCGGGATCCGTCCGGGATCCCGTCGGGGTAATTTCGGGACTTTTTCTCGACTAATACGGGATAATTTGGGGACCTTTTCGGCATCATTTCTGTGTGGTTTTCGGGATCCGTTCGGGATCCCTTCAGGGTCATTTTGGGACTTTTTCTCGACTAATACGGGTTCCTTTGAGGTACCTTCCGGCATCATTTCTAGATGGTTTTCGGGATCCATCAGGGATCCCGTCGGGGTCATTTCTGGACTTTTTCTCGACTAATACGGGATGATTTGGGGTAGCTTCCGGCATCATTGCTAGATGGTTTTAGGGATCCGTCCGGGATCCCGTCTTGGTCATTTCGGGACTTTTTCTCGACTTATACGGGATCATTTGGGGACCTTTTCGGCATCATTTCTGTATGGTTTTCGGGATCCGTTCGGGATCCCTTCAGGGTAATTTTGGGACTTTTTCTTGACTAATACGGGTTCATTTGAGGTACCTTCCGGCATCATTGCTAGATGGTTTTCGGGATCCGTCCAGGATCCAATCAGGGTCATTTCGGGACTATTTTGGGATCATTTGGGGTACCTTCCGGCATCACTTCTATATGATTTTGAGGATCCGTTCGGGATCCCGTCGGGGTTATTTCGGGACTTTTTCTCGACTAATACGGGATCATTTGGCGACCCTTTCGGCATCATATCTGGATGCTTTTCGGGATCCGTCCGGGAACCCGTCGGGGTAATTTCGGGACTTTTTCTCGACTAATGCGGGATCATTTGGGGACGCTTTCGGCATCATTTCTGGATGGTTTTCGGGATCCGTCCGGGATCCCGTCTTGGTCATTTCGGGACTTTTTCTCGACTTATACGGGATCATTTGGGGACCCTTTCGGCATCATATCTGGATGCTTTTCGGGATCCGTCCGGGAACCAGTCGGGGTCATTTCGGGACTTTTTCTCGACTAATACGGGATCATTTGGGGACGCTTTCGGCATCATTTCTGGATGGTTTTCGGGATCCGTCCGGGATCCCGTCGGGGTCATTTCGGGATCATTTGAGGTACCTTCCGGCATCATTTCTAGATGGTTTTCGGGATCCGTCCGTGATCCCGTCAGGTTTATTACGGAACTATTTCGGGATACTTTGGGGTACCTTCCGGCATCATTTCTATATGGTTTTCGGGATCCGTCCGGGATCCCGTCGGGGTCATTTCGGTACTATTTCGGGATCATTTGAGGTACCTTCCGGCACCATTTCTAGATGGTTTTAGGGATCCGTCCGAGATCCCGTCAGGGTCATTTCGGGAATAATTCGGGATACCTTCCGGCATCATTTCTAGATAGTTTTCGGGATCCGTCCGGGATCCCGTCGGGGTCATTTCGGGACTATTTCGGGATCATTTGGGGTACCTTCCGGCATCATTTCTAGATAGTTTTCGGGATCCATCCGGGATCCCGACGGGGTCAATTCAGGACTTTTTCTTTACTAATACGGGATGATTTGCGGACCCTTTCGGCATTATTTCTGGATGCTTTTCGGGATCCGTCAGGAATCCCGTCGGGGTCATTTCGGGACTTTTTCGGGACTAATACGGGCTAATTAGGGGAGCCTTTCGGCATCATTTCTGGATGGTTTTCGGGATCCGTACGGGATCCTGCCAGGGTCATTTCGGGACTATTTCGGGATCATTTGGGGTACCTTCCGGCATCATTTCTATATGATTTTGAGGATCCGTCCGGGATCCCGTCGGGGTTATTTCGGGACTTTTTATCGACTGGTATCTGATCATTAGGGGACCCTTTCGGCATAATTTCTGGATGGTTTTCGGGATCCGTCCGGGATCCCTTCCGAGTCATTTCGGAACTTTTTTGGGACTATTTGGGGATCATTTGGGGTATTTTCCGGTATCATTTCTGTATGGTATTCGGGATCATTTGGGGTCCCTTCCGGCATAATTTCTGGATGGTTTTCGGTCATTTCGGAACTATTAGGGGATCATTTGAGGACATTCCGGCATCATTTCTGGATAGTTTTTGGGATCCGTGAGGGATCCCGTCGGGGTAATTTCTGGACTTTTCAGATATTGTTTCGGGATTATTTTGGGTTTCCAAGATCATTTCTGGATGGATTTCGAGATCTGTCCGGGATCCCGTCAGGGTCATTTAGGAGTCGTTCGAGATCCCGTCAGGGTCATTTCGGGACTATTAGGGGATTATTTGAGGACCTTTCCGGCATCATTTCTGGATAGTTTTCGGAATCCGTCTGGGATCCCGTCGGGGTCATTTCAGGACTTTTTCGGAACTAATACGGGATCATTTTGGGACCCTTCCGGAATCATTTCTGTATGGTTTTCGCGATCCGTCGTGGATCCCCTATAGTCCCTTCCTGGATATTTTCTGGATGGTTTTTGAGAACCGTCCGGGAGCCCGTCAGGGTCATTTCGGAACTTTTTCGGGACTATTTCGGGATCATTTTGGTACCCTTCAGGCATCATTTCTTTGTGGTTCTCTGGATAAGTCTAGAATCGTGTCGTTGTCATTTCGGGTTTTTTGGGACTATTCCGGGAACTTTTGGAGACCCTCCCGTGGCATTTCTAAATGGTTTTCGGGATTTGTCCGCGATAGCGTCGGGGTCATTTCGTGGATTTTTCTGGATAATTTCGGGATCATTTGGGGATCCTGTCAGGTTATCAGCTCATTTAGTTCTCTTTTTACTCAATTACGAAAATAAAATGAATTGGACAGAAACATCTTTTTAAACAGATAACTTGATAAGCAGGCTAACGTGAATATCCCTTATATTTAATTTTCTCCTTGCGGACGGGGCCGCGGGTAAAGGCTAGTATATTATAAATGGCAAAGTTTGGATGTTTAGATGTTTGGATGTTTGGATGTTTGGATGTTTGTCCAGACGTTTGTCTTTGTGACTCAATCACGCAAGAACGGCTGGACCGATTTGGATGAAATTTTGCACAAATATAGCCAATAGTCTAGAAGGATCTACTAGCTATATTTTTTTGAAAAGGGGGGAGGTCCCCGCCCCCTAGGAACAGTTATAATTTAATTATTGTATTTTTTCGTCTTTGCGACTGAATTACGCCAGAACGGCTACACGGATTTTGATGAAATTTGGGACACAGACAATAGTCTACTAGCGAAATTTTTTTCGAACATAGAAAGGGGGTAGGGACCCACGACCCCCTTCGAACAAATACTTTTTAATAATTTTTACACATTATAACTTTACCTATACGGGCCTTCACCAATATTACAGACTCAATGGGTCAAATATGTCGAGGGCTTACATAATGAGCAGTGACACCCTCCGTCCCCCTCCCCCCTTCTCCCACCTCTGATGTAAAATCTATAAATTGTTATAACTCAATATAAATTTTCTCCTAAATCAGTAATTTCTGGTATCTGGCTCATATAGATGGAGATCTAAACAATTTTGGAAAAACGGTCGGTGGTGATCTCCGTCTCCTCCCGCCATCCGCCCTCCTTCAATTGTTTTTATTAGCACGCTTTTATTAGCTTTACCTGTATGTTTCTTTGTAACTTTTTATTCGCTCCAACGCACCTGCTGCCTTATTAACATGGTTTTATAATTAGCTTCACCTTATTTGTACTCCCGTTAGGGTCATATCGAGAACCTTCCGGGATTATTTGTGGATGGCTTTCGGGATCCGTCCGGGATCCCGCCGGGGTCATTTCGGGACTTTTTCGGGACTATTTCGGGATCATTTTGGGACCCTTCCGGGATAATTTCTGTATAGTTTTCGGGGTTATTTTGGGACTTTTTCGGGACTATTCCGGGATCATTTCGCGATCATTTGGGGACCCTTCCGGCATCATTTCTGGATGGTTTTCGGGATCCGTCCGGGATCCCGTCGGGGTCGTTTCGAGACTATTAGGGGATCATTTGGGGACCTTTCCGGCACCATTTCTGGATAGTTTTCGGGATCCGTCTGGGATCACGACGGAGTCATTTCGGGACTATTTCGGAATCATTTAGGGTACCTACCGGCATCATTTCTGGTTGGTCTTCGTGATCCGTCCGGGATCCTGTCGGGGTCATTTCGGGACATTTTCGCGACTAATACGGGATCTTTTGGGGACCCTTTTGGCATCATTCTGGATGGTTTTCGAGATATGTCCGGGATTCCGTCGGCGTCATTTCGAGACTATTAGGTGATCATTTGTGGACCTTTCCGGCATCATTTCTGGATGGTTTTCGGTATCCGTTCAGGATGCCATCGGGGTCATTTCGGGACTTTTTCGGGATCATTTGCGGTCCATTTCGGCATCATTTCTGGATGGCTTTCGGGATTCGTCCGGGATCCCGTCGGGGTCATTTCAGGATTATTAGAGGATAATTTGGGGTACCTTCCGGTATAATTTCTGGATAGCTGTCGGGATCCGTCCGGGACCCCATCGGGGTCATTTCGGGACTTTTTCGGGATCATTTGGGATCCATTCCGGTATCATTTCTGGATGGTTTTGGGGATCCGTGCGAGATCCCGTCGGGGTCATTTCGCCTCTTTTTCGCGACTAATACGGGATCATTTGGGGACCCTTTCGGCATCATTTCTGGATGGTTTTCGGGATCCGTCCGGGATTCCGTCAGCGTCATTTCGGGACTATTAGGGGATCATTTAGGGACCTTTCCGTCACCATTTCTGGATAGTTTTCGGGATCCGTCTGGGATCACGACGGAGTCATTTCGGGACTATTTCGGAATCATTTAGGGTACCTACCGCATCATTTCTGGTTGGTCTTCGTGATCCGTCCGGGATCCTGTCGGGGTCATTAGGGCACTTTTTCTCGACTAATACAGGGTCATTTGGGGACCCTTTCGGCATCATTTCTGGATGGTTTTCGAGATACGTCCGGGATCCCGTTGGGGTCATTTCGGGACTATAAGGAGATTATTTGAGGACATTTCCGGCATCATTTCTGGATAGCTGTCGGGATCGTCCGGGATCCCGTCGGGGTGATTTCGGGACTATTTCGGGATCAGTTGGGGTACCTTCCGGCATCATGTCTAGATGGTATCCGTTCCGGATCCCGTCCGGGTCTTTTTTGGGACTATTACGGGATGATTTGGGGACCCTTTCGGCATCACTTCTGGATGGATTTCGGGATCTGTGCGGGAACCCATCAGGGTAATTTCGGGACTTTTTCGGGACTATTTCGGAATCATTTGGAGACCCTTTAGGGGTCATTTCATGACTTTTTCTGTATTATTTCGGGATCATTTGGGGATCCTTCCGGCATCAATTCTTGATGGCTTGCCAGATCCATCAGGGTCATTTTGGTACAATTTGGGGATCATTTGGGGAACCTTCCGAGGTCATTTCTGGATTCATCCGAGATGCCATAGGAGTAATTTCGAGATTCTTTTGTTACTTTTTCGGGATAGTTTTGGACCCTTCCGGGATCATTTCTAGATCCCATCGGAGTTATTTCCGGACTATTTCGGGATCATTTTGGGACCCTTCCGGAATCATTTCTGTTTGTGGTTTTCGCGATACGTCGTGGATCCCCTCGGGGTCATTTCGGAACTTTTTCTGGACTATGTGAACCCTTCCTGGATATTTTCTGGATTGTTTTTGAGATCCGTCCGGGAGCCCGTCATTTCAGGGTCATTTCGGAACTTTTTCGTGAGTATTTCGGGATCATTTTAGTACCCTTCAGGGATCATTTCTGTGTAGTTCTCTGGATAAGTCTAGAATCGTGTCGTTATCATTTCGGTGTTTTTTTGGTCTATTCCGGTAACTTTTGGAGACCCTTCCTGGGCATTTCTGGATGAGTTTAGGGATCCGTCAGCGATAGCGTCGGGGTCATTTCGTGGCTTTTTATAGATAATTTCGGAATAATGTGGAGATCCTATCAGGTTATCAGCTCATTTAGTTCTTTTTTTACTCAATTACAACTATAAAATGTATTAGACGCAAACACATTTTTAACAGATAACTTGATAAGCACGCTAGCGTGAATAGCCCATATATCTTATTTTCTCCTTGCGGACGGGCCGCGGGTAAAGGCTAGTATGTGATAAAGTACTTTCTTTATTTGACACCAGCAGTCCCGTTAGCTTCAAAAAGGCGTCACTTGGCCCAAAAAAATTTGGTAGGAGAGCATTCCAATGTAGTCGTATCAAATTACAAAGGCATTGGAGGAAATAATTTAGTTATATTAAAAAAAAGTGAAACGTAAAATACAGTTTTTAAATAAATCAAACGAAATCGAATTAAATATTATACCAAATGAGAATATGAACATACCAGTTATTTTGGGGTTTGACTTTCTGCATATTTTCTATATTGAATTAAAAAATAGCGTAAGGAAATACACTAAGGAAAAGTTATTAGACATAAGAGATAGCTATGAGCCTAGTAAGTCTATGATGACTCAATCAGTAATTAGTTCCGACGTAAACCCTGCCGTTATGCCGATACATCCTGTCGATGAACTCCACCAAAGTAAAAAAAATCCTATAAACTTCAGGAGCCAACTGACTCCACTGCTTTTGAAGTGCCCGATATTTTCAGCATCGACATTTCTCACGATGCTAACGACGTTGACATAGACCCCAAGCTGCCCAAATGTAAGCGGGACGAGTTAAAACAAATCATTGACGATGCTTAACTTAGCAATAAATTAATATCCGAGCCACTCAACTATGAAATGAAGATACATTTCACTAGTGATGTTCCCTTTCATTGCGCCCCAGTAGGCTCTCTTACGCCGAGCGAAGCCAAGTGCAATCTATCGTAGACGAATTGCGGCACGATGGGATAATAAGACCCAGTGACTCGTCGTAGGATTCGGCTATTGTGTGTGGACTATCGGGCATTAAATATAGTAAACGTGAGGTTTAACTACTCATTACCCCTGATAGACGACTGCATCGATTACTTGGAGATTGGAGTAGATTCCACCAGGTGCAGATGGCTCCTGCGTCAATCAAGCTCACCGCATTCGTGACTCCAAATGGCCAATACGAGTATCTAAAAATGCCTTTCGGCCTGAAAAACTCGCCGCAGTATTCCAACGTTTCATAAATAGCATTTTCCGAGATATGATTGACGATAAAAATATCATCATTTACATGGACGACATTCTTCTTGCAACCGAAAAATTCGAAGAACACAAAGATTTATTGAAAGCCTTCTATCAGATCGCCAAACCATTGCAAAACCTGCTTAGAAGAAATTCAAATTTTGACGTTGACGAAAAATGCATCGATGCCTTTCACGATCTTAAGTCTACGTAAGTAAAAAGCCCAGTCCTGGCAATATATTCTCCGGAACGGGAAACGGAACTTTATTACGACGCCAGTAGCATAGGTTTTGGCTCTGTTTTGCTGCAACGTCAAGATGACAAGAAGTTCCACCCTATTTCATACTTTTCCAAGACTACTTCCAGCGCCGAATCAAAGTACCATAGCTTCGAGCTGGAAACCTTATCTATAATATACGCACTAAGATGATTTAGCACTTGGAGGGCATACCCTTCACAATATTTATCGACTGCAATTCACTGACAATGACTCTGGAGAAAAAACAACTAAACCCTCAAATCGCTAGATGGGCTCTTGAGCTTGAAAATTATAATTACAAAGACGGGGAGCCTCCACGAGCCATGTCGACGCCCTGAGCAGACGACGAATCGCCTATGTCATAAATGCAGACGACGTTGAGTTCCAACTACAGATTGACCAAGAGCGCGACAAAGTAATTGAATCAATAAGAAGTCGCTTAGAAATTGAAGATTTGAAAGATTATGATTTAGTGGACGGACATATATGTATATAGAAAAAACCCAAATGGCAAGAGAGCGCTTTACGTACCTTACGAGATGGGGAATAACATTATACAACTGATGCATGAGAAGCTGGTCATCTATCGGTTGCGAAAACCCTTAATATACTATGCCTATTAAATGGGGTTGGGGTTACACTGAAATGACAGTCCTTGGTCGGGAAAAATCCCGAGTCGCTCCGGTACATAGAACCGGCTGCCTTGGGAAACCTATATTATTGGTTTCCGAACATCTGAACGAAAACAGAAAAATTCATCAGAAACTGCCTAAAATGCATCATGTATGCTACACCTCCTAGGGAGAAAACCTTACATAACGAAAACATACCTTAGTAGTAGTTGACGCCTTTACGAAATTCGTCAAACTTTACCCAACCAACTGCACCAGTATTCGAGAAGTTATAGCCGCCCTTGAGAAATACTTCAGCTATTACAGACGACCGAGACGGATCATAAGTGACAGAGGGACCTATTTTACATCCATGGAGGTGGTTGCTTTCTTGACGAGGCAGAATATAGCTGATGTCAAGGTCGCTGTTGCCTCTCCGCAGACCAACGGGCAAGTGGAAAGAGTAAACAGAATATTAAAATCTATGTTAGGGAAATTAACAAACGAAATAAACCACGATGACTGGGTTAAAAGATTGCTTGAGGTTGAGTATGCTATAAACTCAACCCATAGCACCTGCCGGGGTACACCCAGTCACCTTTTGTTCGGTGTTGAGCAGAGAGGAGTCGTCGTAGACGAATTCACTGAATTCTTTCAGAACAAAATATGCCCAGATAGTGGACGGGATTTAGAGAAGATACACAAAGATAGATCGAATTCCATCCAAGCTAGGCAGGAATATGATAACATACGCTCCGGCAATGGCCACTTCGGGGCTAAGACAAACATATAGGTGACTACGTTGTCGTGAGAAATGTTTATACAACAGTCTGGAGTAATAAAAAACTATATAAGAACCCTTATGTAATCCATAAAATATTAGGAAACGATAGATATGTCGTTAGAGACATAAATAATTGCGAGCTAACCCAACTACCTTATGATGGGGTAATTAAAGCTTACCGGACAAGGAGATGGCGGCAGGTGCCCGGAGGGTGTTGTAGTATTATGCATGGTACCTCCTTATGTCAATACGTTTGTAGTATTATGCAGCATACTCATACTCCAATGTACTTTCTATGCAGACCACCCATATTGCATTCACATTACAATATCGACCTAAATACATTTCGTTTACCCCAACGCAGCGGGAGTTCAACATCACTTACTAATGCCGACAGCAAGACCTGTATACGGTTACATTTCTACTGGCGCATTGACGAGTTCGTTAATAGCGTGACCGCATCAATGCGCCTGCCAAAATATTTCTACAGTTAAAATTTTTTAAAGTAGGTCAAACTTATATGCTGACTCAGTATGTAAATGTTAAGAATGTAATTTATTAGTGTTAGTGTAAATGCGTATGTGTAGAATAGATAATATTGTACAAAAGGGAAACAATTCCAAAATAAAATCAATCGCATTTTAACGCTATACATCGGCGTTTAAAAAACATTTTCGTTCCAATTCATTACATGGCGATCCTGCCAGCCTGATCTTCAATTAGCTGAAAATTTTCTCATAAGCAAAATTCACTAGATCTCGCTGACCAGAGATCCTGCCAAGTCGGTCTCGGAAGTATTTTTAAAATTAAAAAGGACTAATTTTTTCTAAAAGTCCTCGAAATCTACATTTTTAAAAATTTTTTAATTAGAACGGACTAACTTTTTCTAAAAGTCCTCCTCCTACATACTAACTGGACTCTGCCATGCAACAAAAGCAGGACATTTCAAGTAATGATTGGACATTAAAGGAGATACGATACAGCAATTCAGCATTTTACATAATTATATTTGCAAGGACACTTTTTCGTACCAAAGAAAAGGAATAGAGATGAAAAAATTAAATCAAATTGTAGACACAGCATGAAAAGGAGTGGAATATTACAAGGATAATAATTTTGGCCGGCGGCTGTAATCAGAACAACTGATACGGGCAGCATGAATGGCGACTATTATTTATAAGTATACAACAAACCTTAGAATGAATTGAGCGGCCTCAGGGACGTTAAACTATGAGCTAAAACTTCGTGTTTGATTAGGAAATTTTTTTTCTCTCTTTCTTATTTAGGTTACAATTAACATTTCACAGTAGGACTACAAATGGGAACAAATTTATGAGGCGTTATCTGAAGAAAAAATTAAAGGAGAAAAAGCATACAAATGCATAAATAACAAGTAAGGAAGGTTAAGTTCGGGTGTAACCGAACATTACATACTCAGTTGAGAGCTATGGTGACAACATAAGGGAAAATAACCATGTAGGAAAATGAACCGAGGGTAATCCTGGAATGTGTTTGTATGACATGTGTATCAAATGAAAGGCATTAAAGAGTATTTTATGAGGGAGTGGGCCATAGTTCTATAGGTGGACGCCATTTAGGGATATCGCCATAAAGGTGGATCAGGATTGACTCTAGAATTTGTTTGTACGATATGGGTATCAAATGAAAGGGGTTAATGAACATTTTAAAAGGGAGTGGGCCTTAGTTGTATAGGTGGACGCCTTTTCGAGATATCGCCATAGTGGTGGACCAGGGGTGACTCTAGAATGCGTTTGTACAATATGGGTATCAAACGAAAGGTGTTAATGAGTATTTCAAAAGGGCGTGGGGTTTAGTTCTATAGGTCGACGCCTTTTCGAGATATCGCCATTAAGGTGGACCAGGGGTGACTCTAAAATATGTTTGTACGATATGGGAATCAAATTAAAGGTATTGTCACGGATATTACCACCCCTAAGTTATCCCATCACTAAGACGATGCTAAGGCCATGCCAAGCAGTATTTACGTTAATAATCAAATCAAGTATACACATATATAAGGCAGCCCAGAGAGATGTCACACACATATGCATTTACTTATACGGCTATGTGCGCGCGAGAGACTGTAAACTACAAACATTCACATCAATAATTCAATCTTTATGTGTTTACATAAACGAATAAATAATTGCGTCTACACATATGTACGTATACGAGCAGCGGAGCGGCAATGCACAAACACATGCATATATCTTATCTCAGTGGTCACAAGAGAGGGCAATAATTTGTGCACGTAGTTGTGGCTGGCGATTTTGTAGCCGAAACAACTAGTAACTTCTGGAAATCGAAGAGCCTAGAAGTATGCAGCGTAAACTATAAAAGCAGTGCAGGCGAGTAAGAAGTAATTCAGTTTGATTTGAGATTTGGATTAAGCGCTATCTAGCGAGCTATAGCAGTATTATTTTGAATAGTAGAGTTTCATTTGAGCTGTAAATCAGTTTGGTTAATAAGCAAGATATTCGTTGCAAAGTATAAGTGTTATTGTGAAGTACTTGAATAAAGGCCATTTTGCATTATTACATATTGGAGTTATTTATTCAACAGTTTAGCGATACGAACTTAGCAGAGGGTTGCAAATAAGAGGATTTGCAAGTAAATTCGTTACAATTGGTGTCAGAAGAGGAATTGTTGAATAAATTCCAGAGGACAACCAGGACATGGCAAAGTTCAGTGAATTAAAGATCCAGCAACTAAAGAAGGAGTTGGAGAGCCGTGGATTGAATACAAGCGGCGTTAAACTTGAACTTCAGGCACGGCTACGAGAGGCAATGGAAGCAGAAGGAATTGATGTGGAAGAGTATGTCTTTCATCTTGATGGCGAGGAGACAACAAAAATTGAAGAGAAAAACGAAACATCGCAAACGGTTACCAGCACAGACTTGAACGTGATATTGGCTGCAATATCTGCACAAACGTCGACAGTAACATCGAAAATTGAAGCACAGGAGGCACGCATTTCAGAAATGTCGACACAGATAACATCCAAGATGGAAACTCAACTGGAAGAACAGAAGACATATATGGCATCACAATTGGAAGAACAGAAAACACACATGGCGTCACAAATTGCAGAACAATTAAAAGAACAAGAGGCACGCATAACATTACAGCTCGAAGCACAAGAAGAACGTATCTCAACAAAGCTGGAGGCACAGGAAACAAAATTCTCATCGCAGCTGGAGGCTGTTAGTGAACGACAAAATAAAGTGGAGGCCGAGATGGATGCTTTGAAAGATCGGATTCAGGAGTTACAATTGAACCGTCCAATCACTTCAACGTCTACTCTGAAGGTAAAATCCCCAACGTTTGATGGTTCTGTTCCATTCCAGGTATTTAAGCTCCAATTTGAGAAGACGTCGACAGCGAACAACTGGAATGATGAAGATAAAGTTGCAGCTCTGTTCGTGGCATTGAAAGGGCCAGCAGCCGAAATCCTACAGACGATTCCCGAAGGAGAGCGGAACAACTATGAAGCGTTGATGGCCGCTGTCGAGAGACGTTACGGAAGCGAGCATAGGAAACAGATATTCCAAATTGAGTTGCAAAACCGCTACCAAAAAGCAAATGAGACATTGCAGGAGTTTGCTTCAGATGTTGAAAGGTTGGCTCATCTCGCAAATGCGGACGCACCCGTGGAATACACCGAGAGGGTAAAAATCCAGAGTTTTATAAATGGCATACGAGACGTGGAAACGAAGCGAGCTACATACGCGAACCCAAAACTGACATTTGCTGAAACGGTATCACATGCATTGACTCAGGAAACTGCCTCCCTATTAAGTAAACCAGCATATAAGGCTCATCGTGTAGAAGTAGAAAGGCCAGAATGGGTAGAAACAATTTTGGAAGCACTGAAGGGATCACAACAGAAAAATGCCGGAATTATTAAATGTTTCAAGTGCGGCAACCCAGGTCATATTGCACGACATTGCAGCACCGGTCCCAATAGCTCCAACAATGTGGGTGGCCGTAAACGCAGAGCTGAAGGAGATGAGCAAATCTCCAAGTCCACTCAATCGTTAAACTAAAGCGAGTCAGCCGCAAGGGGCGACAGCTGGCTCCCTCAATTGAATGCCCCATAATCTCTATCTCACAAATTGGAAGAAGGTCAAACAATCTTACTGTCGGAGGACATGTGGATGGAAAGGAACGTTTACTGACTGTAGATACGGGTGCATCTCATTCCATCATTCGAGCGGATTTAGTCAACAAGAAGATAACACCATTGCATGGATCAAGATTGCGTACAGCCACTGGAGAAGACAGCACGGTTCTAGGAGAAGTATCATGTGAAGTCGCAATTGGGAACGTCAAGGTAGTACACAATCTTATAGTGGCAGAGATTGTTGATGAAATCATAATTGGAGTGGACTTCTTAATCGACCAGGGCATCAAGATCGACATGCAAAGCAAGACGATGCGATATAAGAACATGGATGTGCCACTTAATTTCGGCTACGAGAGAGGCTACAGCAGTAAACGAGTGCTGGTGGAAGAGAGTCAGCAAATACCACCAAAATCAGAAGCAGTCATCTGGGCAAAGGTTGATGGAGATTGTGGGACAAACAAATTGTGGGTTGTCGAAGCAGCAAATAAATCAGCACTGAACATACTTGTAGGAAAAACCCTGGCTATGACAAAACAAGATGGACGTATTCCGGTAAGAGTACTCAATGAGTTCAAGTCACCATTCAATTTGACCAAAGGAGCTATTTTGGGAAGGTGCCAAGAGGCCGAAGTAGTTATTAACTGTGAACAGCTCCAGGAACACGTTTCATCTAGTAATACTGATCTTTCAAATGATATCACGGCATGGACGCATGGGCTAGAGGAAGCACATCAGAGTAAGGCAAAACAACTGCTCCTAAAGTACGCGAACATATTTGACCAGGATGATTCTAAACCAGGCCGCACCAACGTTGTGAAGCATCAAATTGACACTGGAGATGCGAGGCCGATCCGTCAAGCTCCACGTAGTGTTCCACTGGCGAAGCGGGAAGTTGTGAGTCAAATCATTCAAGAAATGAGCGACAGCGGCGTCATCGAACCATCAGCTAGTCCATGGAGCTCACCGGTAGTACTTGTAAAAAAGAAGGATGGAAAAATGAGGTTTTGCGTGGACTACCGGAAGTTGAATGACGTAACGAAAAAGGATAGCTACCCATTGCCAAGAATTGACGACACTCTGGACTCGCTATCTGGTACGAAATGGTTTTCCACGCTGGACTTGAAAAGCGGCTACTGGCAAGTGGAGGTGAAGGAGGAAGATAAAGAGAAAACAGCCTTCAGTGTCGGTGATGGTCTTTGGCAATTTACAGTGATGCCTTTTGGACTTTGTAATGCACCAGCTACTTTTGAGAGACTCATGGACCAGGTACTGAAAGGACTACATTGGAAAACATGCTTGGTGTACCTGGACGACATCATCGTATTGGGCAAGAACTTTGATGAACATCTTAAGAACTTAGAGGAAGTTTTCCAGAGAATAGCTGGCGCTGGTCTGAAGTTAAGTCCCAAAAAGTGTGCGCTGTTTAAAAAGGAAGTCAATTATTTAGGTCAAAAGGTAACGACAGAGGGCATCTGCACTGCGAACGAAAAAATAGAGGCTGTACAGGATTGGCCAAGACCACAGAACCTACATGAATTGAGAAGTTTTCTTGGGCTGTGCACATATTACCGCCGATTTGTACCAAATTTTTCCAGCGTAGCCCATAGCCTCCATGAGCTTACAAGAAAAAACAAAGCTTTTGAATGGAAGAAGGAGCAAGAAGTGGCTTTCCAAACATTGAAGGAGCGTTTGTGCACTGCCCAATGTTAGCATATCCGATTCCAGAAGCAACATTTATTCTAGATACAGATGCAAGTGGATATGCTATAGGAGGCGTTTTATCACAACTGGTCGATGGACAGGAGAAGGTAGTTGCATATTACAGCCGTTCGATTGGAAAACCAGAGAGGAACTACTGTGTTACGCGGAGAGAGCTGTTGGCATTGGTAGACTGCATTAAACATTTTCACAAATACCTCTACGGCCAGCGATTCCGTGTCAGGACAGATCACGCAGCGTTGAAATGGCTTCTGCAGTTCCGTAATCCGGAAGGACAATTGGCACGGTGGATCGAGCGACTACAAAGCTACGACTTTTCCATTGAGCATCGAAAAGGTAGTACCCATGGAAATGCTGATGCAATGTCACGAAGACCATGTAGTTTGGAATGCAAGCACTGTTCAAAAGCCGAGGCTAAAGAAGACATTATAGATGTCCGGCTAATGAATATAACATGTACAGATGAATGGGACAAGGAACAGCTAAGAAAGTGCCAGCTAGAAGATGCAGATCTGTCACGTGTTATGCAAGGGCTCGAACGAAATGAAAGACCAAACAGAGAAGAGATGTCAGCAGAGAGTCCCATTGCGAAGTCATATTGGGCACAGTGGAACAGTTTAGAATTGATATCCGGTTGCCTTCATCGAGTATGGGAGAGTGAGGATGGTAAATACAAGAATAAACTGATAGTTGTTCCCAGAAAGAGGATTCCTGACGTGCTCAGCGAGCTGCATAATGGTCCAAGCGGAGGTCATCTTGGAATCACGAAGACGCTCGAGAAGATTAAACAGAGATTCTATTGGGTTGGTTGCCGTCAGTCGGTCACTGAGTGGATTGCGAACTGCGAGGTTTGCAGCAGAGCGAAAGGGCCCAGAACACGAAGTCATGGCCAGATGAAGCAATATAACTCAGGTGCGCCATTTGAAAGGATCGCCATGGATGTCGCAGGTCCATTTCCTACTAGTAACCGCGGAAACAAATACGTACTGGTGGTTATGGATTATTTCAGTAAATGGCCAGAGGTATACCCAATCCCAAACCAAGAAGCAGAAACAGTAGCAGAAGTGGTTAAAAACGAATGGGTTGCAAGGTATGGTGTACCAATGGAGTTACATTCTGACCAAGGCAGGAATTTCGAATCAGCTGTGTTCCAGGAAATGTGTAAGTCATTGGGCATTCGAAAAACACGGACAACTGCATTGCATCCTCAATCCGATGGTATGGTAGAACGATTCAATAGAACATTGGAGGAGCACTTAAGGAAAGTAGTAGACAAGTACCATAAAGAATGGGATACCCGCATACCATTATTCTTGATGGCTTACCGATCAGCAGTGCATGAGACAACGGGCCAAACCCCTGCAAAAGTAATTTTTGGCAATGACCTTAGACTGCCAGCTGATTTGAAGTTTGGGATAGATGCCAATGCGGAGAGAAATGTCAGGAAATCCACTAGTGATTTGGAAGAAGAGCTAAGAGAAATACATGATCTGATAAGGCAACGAACAAAGATTATGAGTGACAAGATGAAAGCCAGATACGATAAAGCAATTAATTCAGAAGGTTTTCAGGAAGGAGATTTGGTGCTGTTATACAACCCACAACGTAAAAAAGGTTTGTCCCCGAAATTGCAGTGTAATTGGGAAGGCCCATACAAAGTTGTAAAACGGATCAACGATGTAGTGTACCGCATACAAACCATCGGTAAACCACGAACCAAAATGAAAGTGGTCCATTTGGAAAGGCTGGCAACGTTTAGATCGAGAGATTTGTCTGATCGGGACGATCAGACTTAGGTGGAGGGCAGTGTCACGGATATTACCACCCCTAAGTTATCCCATCACTAAGGCGATGCTAAGGCCATGCCAAGCAGTATTTACGTTAATAATCAAATCAAGTATACACATATATAAGGCAGCCCAGAGAGATGTCACACACATATGCATTTACTTATACGGCTATGTGCGCGCGAGAGACTGTAAAGTACAAACATTCACATCAATAATTCAATCTTTATGTGTTTACATAAACGAATAAATAATTGCGTCTACACATATGTACGTATACGAGCAGCGGAGCGGCAATGCACAAACACATGCATATATCTTATCTCAGTGGTCACAAGAGAGGGCAATAATTTGTGCCCGTAGTTGTGGCTGGCGATTTTGTAGCCGAAACAACTAGTAACTTCTGGAAATCGAAGAGCCTAGAAGTATGCAGCGTAAACTATAAAAGCAGTGCAGGCGAGTAAGAAGTAATTCAGTTTGATTTGAGATTTGGATTAAGCGCTATCTAGCGAGCTATAGCAGTATTATTTTGAATAGTAGAGTTTCATTTGAGCTGTAAATCAGTTTGTTTAATAAGCAAGATATTCGTTGCAAAGTATAAGTGTTATTGTGAAGTACTTGAATAAAGGCCATTTTGCATTATTACATATTGGAGTTATTTATTCAACAGTTTAGCGATACGAACTTAGCAGAGGGTTGCAAATAAGAGGATTTGCAAGTAAATTCGTTACAGTATTAATGAGGGTTTTAAAAAGGAGTGGTGGTAGTTGTATAGGTGGTCGCCTTTTCGAGATATCGGCATAAAGGTGGACCAGGGGTGACTCTAGAATGCGTTTGTACAATATGGGTATCAAACGAAAGGTGTTAATGAGTATTTTAAAAGGGCGGGGGTCTTAGTTCTATAGGTGGATGCTTTTCGAGATATCGCCATAAAGGTGGACCAGGGGTGACTCTAGAATGTGTTTGTACGATATGGGTATCAAATTAAAGGTATTAATGAGAGTTTTAAAGGGAGTGGTGGTAGTTGTATAGGTGGCCGCCTTTTCGAGATATCGGCATAAAGGTGGACCAAGGGTGACTCTAGAATGCGTTTGTACAATATGGGTATCAAAGGAAAGGTATTAATGAGTATTTTAAAAGGGCGGGGGTCTTAGTTCTATAGGTGGATGCTTTTCGAGATATCGCCATAAAGGGGGACCAGGGGTGACCCTAGAATGCGTTTGTACAATATGGGTATCAAACGAAAGGTGCTAATGAGTATTTCAAAAGGGCGTGGGGTTTAGTTCTATAGGTCGACGCCTTTTCGAGATATCGCCATTAAGGTGGACCAGGGGTGACTCCAAAATATGTTTGTACGATATGGGAATCAAATTAAAGGTATTAATGAGGGTTTTAAAGGGAGTGGTGGTAGTTGTATAGGTGGCCGCCTTTTCGAGATATCGGCATAAAGGTGGACCAGGGGTGACTCTAGAATGCGTTTGTACAATATGGGTATCAAACGAAAGGTGTTAATGAGTATTTTAAAAGGGAGTAATCCTTAGTTCTATTGGTGGACGCCGTTTCGAGATATCGCCATAAAGGTGGACCAGGGGTGATCCTAGAATTTGTTTGTACGATATGGGTATCAAATGAAAGGGGTTAATGAACATTTTAAAAGAGAGTGGCCCTAGTTCTATAGGTGGACGCCTTTTCGAGATATCGCCATAGAGGTGGACCAGGGGTGACTCTAGAATGCGTTTGTACAATATGGGTATCAAACGAAAGGTGCTAATGAGTATTTCAAAAGGGCGTGGGGTTTAGTTCTATAGGTCGACGCCTTTTCGAGATATCGCCATTAAGGTGGACCAGGGGTGACTCTAGAATGTGTTTGTACGATATGGGTATCATATTAAAGGTATTAATGAGGGTTTCAAAAGGGAGTGGTGGTAGTTGTATAGGTGGTCGCCTTTTCGAGATATCGCCATAAAGGTGGACCAGGGGTGACTCTAGAATGCGTTTGTACAATATGGGTATCAAACGAAAGGTGTTAATGAATATTTTAAAAGGGAGTGGGCCTTAGTTCTATAGGTCGACGCCTTTTCGAGATATCGCCATTAAGGTGGACCAGGGGAGACTCTAGAACGCGTTTGTACAATATGGGTATCAAATTAAAGGTATTAATGAGGGTTTTAAAAGGGAGTGGTGGTAGTTGTATAGGTGGTCGCCTTTTCGAGATATCGCCATAAAGGTGGACCAGGGGTGACTCTAGAATGCGTTTGTACAATATGGGTATCAAACGAAAGGTGTTAATGAATATTTTAAAAGGGAGTGGGCCTTAGTACTATAGGTCGACGCCTTTTCGAGATATCGCCATAAAGGTGGACCAGGGGTGACTCTAGAATGTGTTTGTACGATATGGGTATCAAATTAAAGGTATTAATGAGGGTTTTAAAAGGGAGTGGTGGTAGTTGTATAGGTGGTCGCCTTTTCGAGATATCGCCATAAAGGTGGACCAGGGGTGACTCTAGACTTTGTTTGTACGATATGGGTATCAAATGAAAGGCGTTAATGAGTCTTTTTAAAAGGGAGTGGGCCTTAGTTCTATAGGTGGACGCCTTTTCGATATATCGCCATAAAGGGGACCAGGGGTGACTCTAGAATGTGTTTGCACGATATGGGTATCAAATTAAAGGTATTAATGAGGCTTTTAAAAGGGAGTGGTGGTAGTTGTATATGTGAAGGCGTTTTCCAGATATCGACCGAAATGTGGACCAGTGTGACCCAGAACATCATCTGTTGGATACCGCTAATTTATTTATATATATAATACCACGAACAGTATTCCTGCCAAGATTTCAAGGGTTTTTTATTTCGCCCTGCAGCACTTTTTCATTTCATTCTACTTAATATGGTAGGTGTCACACCCATTTTACAAAGTTTTTTTCTAAAGTTATATTTTGCGTCAATAAACCAATCCAAATACCATATTTCATCCCTTCTTTCGTATCTGGTATAGAATTATGGCATTTTTTTCGTTTTTGGTAATTTTCGATATCGAAAAAGTGGGCGTGGTCATAGTCGGATTTCGGCCATTTTTTATACCAATACAAAGTTAGTTCAGATAAGTACGTGAACTGAGTTTAGTAAAGATATATCGATTTTTGCTCAAGTTATCGTGTTAACGGCCGAGCGCAAGGACAGACGGTCGACTGTGTATAAAAACTGGGCGTGGCTTTAACCGATTTCGCCCTTTTTCACAGAAATAAGTTATTGTCCCAGAATCTAAGCCCCTAACAAATTTCACAAGGATTGGTAAATTTTTGTTCGACTTATGGCATTAAAAGTATCCTAGACAAATTAAATGAAAAAGGGCGGAGCCACGCCCATTTTGAAATTTTCTTTTATTTTTGCATTTTGTTGCACCATATAATTACTGGAGTTGAATGTTGACATAATTTACTTTTATACTGTAAAGATATTAAATTTTTTGTTAAAATTTGACTTTAAAAAAAATTTTTTTTTAAAGTGGGCGTGGTCGTTCTCCGATTTTGCTAATTTTTATTAAGCATACATATACATCGGCGGCCACCGTGTTGTGATGGTAGCGTGCTCCGCCTACCACACCGTATGACCTGGGTTCGCACCCCGGGCAAAGCAACATCAAAATTTTAGAAATATGGTTTTTAAATTAGAAGAAAATTTTTCTAAGCGGGGTCGCCCCTCGGCAGTGTTTGGCAAGCGCTCCGGGTGTATTTCTGCCATGAGAAGCTCTCAGTGAAAACTCATCTGCCTTGCAGATGCCGTTCGGAGTCGGCATAAAACATGTAGATCCCGTCCGGCCAATTTGTAGGGAAAATCAAGAGGAGCACGACGCAAATTGGAAGAGAAGCTCGGCCTTAGATCTCTTCGGAGGTTATCGCGCCTTACATTTATTTTTATACATATAGTAATAGGAGTAACGTTCCTGCCAAATTTCATCATGATATCTTCAACGACTGCCAAATTACAGCTTGCAAAAGTTTTAAGTTACCAGAAACAATAATAAAACATTTGAACACGATCGTAGAAGCTCTAAATAATATAGGACAGGTGATCAATAAGGTAAATAATATACTCACCAAAGAGCACCAAAGAGAAGCTTACCAATTCTTTTCCTAAGTACGTGATAAATTAGTATCTTCTCTAGCCAGATACAACATAGAAATATCTATACCAACCACAGTAGAAGAAAAATTCCAGGTTGATTTTAGCTCAGTTCTAATAGAACTTTCCCGTAACCGCACACCATCACCATCTTTGACCAGACTTCATCGGTGGAAGAAAATAAACCATTCAATATCCCAGTCATTAATATCACAATGGCACAAACCGTAGTAGAATTAATAAAAACCGCCTCATCAGTGCTATCAGAGTTTGGTGGTAAGCCTGAAAATTTGCATAGTTTCCTAGACGCCCTTGATATCCTCGACCAAAGCAATGATAATCACGAAACTTTAGCAATAACGCTGATAACAACAAAATTAAAAGACACAGCAAGAAATTTTATAGCAACGAAACTACAATTGCACAAATAAAATTAAAATTAAGAACTGCAATAAAAGGCGAATCAGTGGAGGTTTTGACAGCAAAACTCCTGAATATCCAACAGTGCAGTAAAACAGCAAACCTATACACTGCAGAAAAAGAAAAGATAACTAGGTCATTGGAGGGAGCATACATCTCGGATGGCTTAAACCCAGACTTGGCAACCAGATATGCAACCCAAGCAGCAGTCAAAGCCATGTGTAAGAACTGCTCCAAAAAGAAAGTGAAAATGATCATGCAAGCGGGAACGTTCACAACAATGAACGATGCAATTTCAAAGTTCACAAACAGCTGCACGGAAATCACAGGCAGCTCGAACACAATTTTAAATATACGGCAACAAAATCAATATCGAAGTAATTTCCGTGGAGTTTATCGAACTAACAACTACGGAAGTTATAGAGGCAGAAGGTTAAGACCACAACCAAGGTATAACAATAACAATACCACAAGAACACTGAAAGAAAAAGACTGGTAAAATCAACCGAACTACGGGTAAATTCAACCGAAATTTCTGTTAATTTTTATCCATTGCAACAAGATGTTGAATCAACTGCGCACAAATCGTTAATTCGTAATTGACCGTTTTAGTAGTCAAATGAAGAAAAAAAGTTGTTGCGACAGCTTTGTACGAAAGTACCTATGTTGCCATATAAATAAATAAATGTAAGGAGCGATAACCTCCGAAGAGATCTAAGGCCGAGCTTCTCTTCCAATTTGCGTCGTGCTCCTCTTGATTTTCCCTACAAATTGGCCTGACGGGACCTACATGTTTTATGCCGACTCCGAAAGGCATCTGCGAGGCAGATGAGTTTTCCAGGTCATACGGTGTGGCAGGCGGAGCGCGCTACCATCACACCACGGTGGCACTTACTAATAGAACGTCAATTGGGCTTACATCAAAAATGCTGGCACACATTAAACATTATACACTTTATTATTTTGTTTTATTAAACGCACTTTCACCAAATTTTATATTTTATAATTTCTTTAATTTATAGTTTTGAACTTCGCTTTGCAGATAGAAATGAAAATAGTAGTCACAAAACTGATTCTCAATTCTTGTATTGTACCCGATAAATAGGTGTCCCGGTATCTCATAATTTTTTGCACAGTGAATCCAAAAAAGGGTTTTTCGTTACTGAAAAACTAGTTTTTTGTTGTTTTCCCATTTTGTGTGTTTTTTCGATTTGGTGGTTTTCTTATTTTGGTATTTTTTTTTTAAACAAGTGGCACCATCGTCATAAGTACAAAGTAGAGAGCGCAGTGAGCGTAAAATTCTCTTTGAAATTTGCCCATGTATTGACTGTTGATTGCTGTTGAAATGACCAGTGAAATCAGTTGCGTTAAGAAAAATCAGTTAGATTGACCAGAAATCTGTCAATTTTACAGAATTTTGTTAATTTAAGAGCGACAATTTCTCTTCTGTTGAATTGACTAAACTAATTTGTTCGTTTGACAAAGAACTCGCTCTAATTAACCGTAATTCGATCAATTTCACCGAATCTCCGTTAAGTAAAGAACAACAGAACCGATATGTTGATTTTACTAGCACCATTTCTTTCAGTGTGATAATACCCAAAGGGTTGCAACCCAAAATGGAAATATGAATTATAGCCAGACACGTAATGTACGCAGTTCTACGCACCAGGAAAACCAGCAGACTCCACTTCAAGAGCAATAAGCCGAAAATTATGTGTACTAAACCTACACTTAAATAGCTACATATCCACTAAAACGACTCTAAGTAGCTCAGTTTTAAACCTTCTAGTATATACAGGAGCAGATATTTCAAACATAAAAAAGAATCAAATAGAGAATCATACAAAAAAAAAAATACAACGCAAATAATAGATTTAAAGGGCATATGTCAAGGCATCACCAGCACAATAGGCACAGTCAAAGCGGACTTAAAAGGTGATGACCTTATAATTTATCATAAATTTCATGTCGTAGAAGACGATTTTCCAATACCATGCGATGGAATCATAGGTTTAGACTTTATTAAGAAATATAATTGCATTCTAGATTATGGCAAAACAGAGGATAAACTAATCCTAAGGCCATACGATTTTCCCCAAAACAATAACAATGCACCTAACAAATTGTCTGTACATCAATACAATTACGATCCCTGCTAGATCTGAAGTAATTAGACAAGTAACAGTAAACACTGATAGTAAAAACAGCTTCATACCCCATCAACAATTATCTGAAGACATTTTTATAGCAAACACCATCACAAATAAAGATCAAACTTTCGTCAGAATTATTAACATAACAAACAAAAACTCAATTATTCAAAATTACAAAATTTATACTGAAAATTTGGATGACTACGCACTAATTGAAACAAGTACACACAATAAAAATAGTAATGATACAGAAAAATTAAAAAGATTAACCAAAAATTTCCCAAAATTTGTCAATTCTCAATTAACATCATTATGCACAGAATTCATAGACATATTTGCACTAGAGACAGAATCAATTTCCTCTAATAATTTTTACAAACAAAAACTACACATGAAAGACGACACACCAGTTTACATAAAAAACTATAGATTGCCCGAGACACAAAAAGGGGAAATAAGCAAACAGGTTAATAAGTTGATCGAAGATGTCATTATAGAACCTTCAATATCAGAGTACAATAGTCCAATTTTACTAGTACCTAAAAAATCACTACCAGGGAACACAGAAAAAAGATGGAGATTGGTAGTTGACTACAGACAAGTAAACAAAAAATTAGCAGCTGATAAATTCCCACTTCCAGGAATTGATGATATTTTAGACCAACTTGGAAGAGCAAACATTTTTTATGCCTAGACCTTATGTCAGGTTTTCATCAAGTAGAATTACACCCAGATTCAAGGGATATAACCTCATTCACAGCTGAAAATGGCACGTATAGATTTAAAAGACTACCTTATGGATTGAAAGTAGCACCGAATTCATTCCAAAAAATGATGATACTAGCATTTGCAGGTCTCAAACCATCTCAAACGTTCCTTTATATGGATGACTTAGCTGTATTAGGTTGCTCTGAAAAACATATGTTAAAAAACTTAGAAAGTACAACCTAAAATTACATCCAGATAAATGTCTATTTTTCAGCCAAGAAGTAACCTATTTAGGGCATAAATGTACAAGCACGAGAATACTACCAGACCCAAGCAAATTTGAAACAGTGCAAAACTACCCAACACCAAAAACAGCTGATGAAGTTAAAAGGTTCGTAACGTTCTGCAATTACTACAGTAGATTTGTACCGAACTTCGCAGAATACTCAAGAAAACTAAGTAGGCTTTGCAAAAAGAACGTTTCCTTTGAGTGGAAGGAAGAATGTCAAAAAGCTTTTGTCTACCTATAGCAGCGATGGGCAAAACGGCTCGTATGATCCTGTTGCTCATACGGGAACGCTTTGCACATTTAAGTGCTAGCTGAGGGACGATCAAGTGCAGGTATGTGCGGCGAAGAACACAGGAAGAGAAAAATATACAAACCCCACACATAAGATTGATAAAGAGAGAGTATTTGTGGAAAATAGAGCTGCCACCGCTCTTATTATGTTCAAATTTTTAAGCGTTTTACGATAAACTAGCCTTTACCGGCGGCTTCGCTCGCACTAAAAGCCCCGACACATAAGCACTTTTTCATATAGATGAGTTTAACACAAGCTTATGCATTATGAGTAGATTGCACGCATTTTTATGGAGAACGGTAGAATGAGCGACACTGGCGCCATCTGATATTGAAAAGTAGCCATCTCCCAAATATTGTTACAAGCAAAGCATAAGAAGAAGATTGTGACATTTGTTTTGGTTAAGGATGTTGACACACTTTGCAACTGAAATTATTTTTCCCACTGGTTGGTAAATTTTCTAACATTTTTCGAAGGTAAAAACTGTAATATAACAAATGAATACGACACAAAATATGTTAGCAAGTATCTCTGTTGTAAGGGGATAATGTTTATACCAGTGCTTCGCGAAATTTTGTATGTGAATGGGCAAGGCGTAATAAACTTCAATTGCCACGTCTGAAGTTCCTTCATATTTACAAACGCAACATCTTGGTTGATTGTGGCGATGTTATTGGAATGCATAAGCTTGTGTTAAGGGCATCTATATGAAAAATGTCATTGTGGCACCGCCTTAAAAGCCACAAATATGTAATGTCGCTTTTGTGATTCACAACTCGAGCTGAATTTTCAGTTGTTATTTGAAAAGTTCTTTTATGATTCAAATCATAAACAAAGCAATTTTTAAAATTAGAAAAATGGTCGCCGTAAATTCAACGCACATGCAACACATGCTCCAACAATTTTTGCAGTGTGGATTTAACGATATATGTATGTGAGCTGAAGAAATTTGAAAATTCCTCCATAATTTGAAATTTATAAATGAAAGCAGTTATGTTTATAATCAAACTGGTAAAAATAGTCGTTGTTTATGCGATTGGTACCTTTTTTAAACGGTTTTATTTAGGTTGACTTGACAGGCTGCACGGCTGGCCGGCCAGCGCGAATTTTGTAATTAAAATTTAAGTAACTTCCCGATAAGCTACAAGCTTGAAACTTGGAATATAGTTCAGAACCCGAGGACAATGCAATAAAAAGAAAAAAATCGCCGCTAGGTGGCACAAGGATCGAGATATTCACAAAAATCGTATTTGTGGTCCGATTTGGCTGATATTTGGAAATCATATTTGACATACAGAAATAGAAACCGCTTTAGTAAAAAAAATTCACGCTAGGCGTCGCAAAAATTGAGATATTCAAAAAACTCGTACTTGTCTGTCCGATTTGGCTCTTTGAACAAATATTATATACAGTCCGGTAGCAAGTGACATCAAAATATTTTGGAGCACATAAGTTCAAATTTTGTTAGTGAGCAATACTTACATTAAGTAATAATAATACTAAAAGATAGAAAATAAAATAATAAAAGAAAAATTTTTAAGTTAAACGGTTTTATTGAAAACAATACTTGCATTAAGTAGTAATAATACTAAAAGATAGAAAATAATTAGGTAGGTCCTCGGTACTAGTCATCACACTCCTCTAGGGCGTTGATCAGACAATTAAATAAGTGTTGGGCGCCTGAAATTTCTGAAAATGTGAGGCGTAGCATAACCTGATTAAGGTTCAGTTGGTCTTACTTATGACTATCAATAGAAATTTTACGCGTCCAACGCTTTTATTTAATTGTCTGATCAACGCCCTAGATTGATGAGGAGTGTGATGACTAGTACCTAGGACCTACCTAATTATTTTTTATCTTTTAGTATTATTACTATTTAATGTAAGTATTGTTTAAAATAAAACCGTTTAACTTAAATTTTTTTAATTATTTTATTTATTTGTAAACTGGTACATCTCTTTCTAGGCTCACGGCAACACTGCCAACAGGTCTGAAAAGGCTTTCGTTTTCCCACGATTGTGTATTAGTACATTTTTCTACTACTACGTCCTCTAATACTAAGACTTTAAAAATACTTTTTTAAACACTTTTATGTATTTTAAAAAGTGCGGTAAAACATATTCAATTGTTTCCTGAGGATGATCTCAGAATGAGATCGAAATATCGACCAAATAAAATTGAAATATAAACATTTAAACTGTGTTTCAATTTTTTAAACTGCCTCGAGCTCATCAAAATTTAATAAATTACACTTTTATGTATATATTGCAAAATTAATCGGCTTGCATATAATTAAATGTATGTGAAGGCGAAATGAATGTCAATAATACGCTGCTTAACATAAAGTCGACTTCAGTCTATGGTTATTTCGTTTTGCGTATTTCTTGCCAAAAAATTTATGTTTTTGTTTTCGTACTATTGCAACACAGTTTGGGAATTGGTTTTCGAGGTTGAGAGAGAATATTTTCATTTCAGTTTTTTAGTGTTTCCGCAACCTTCTTGCGATGAATATCGTTTGAGACGGAGCGTACGACATTTCCAATCTATTATTACAATATAAGCAACACTAAGGGGTACTGCCATCTCTAAGCCGATGCTAAACAGTGATATCATGCACATCCATAGATCAATCATTATGTATCTACATAAACGAATCAATAATTGCGTCTACACATATTTACGTATACGAGCAGCAGAGAAGCAATGCACAAACACATGCATATATCTTATCTGAATTGCTCACAAGAGAGGGCAATAATTTGTGCAAGTATTACTCAAATGAGAAGTTATAAACGTAGTTGTGGCTGGCGATTTTGTAGCTGATAACTAACTAGTAAGTTCTGGAATGGAAAAGCCTAGAAGTATGCAATGAGAAATCAAAAAGTATGAAAGGCGCGAAGCCAGCTAGTTGCAAAGTATGTGTTATTGTGAAGTACTTTAATAAAGGTCATGTATCATGTGAAGTCGCAATTGGGAACGTCACGGTAGTACACAATTTTATAGTGGCAGACATTGTTGATGAAATCATAATTGGAGTGGACTTCTTAATCGACCAGGGCATCAAGATCGACATGCAAAGCAAGACGATGCGATATAAGAACATGGATGTACCACTTAATTTCGGCTGCGAGAGAGGCTACAGCAGTAAACGAGTGCTGGTGGAAGAGAGTCAGCAAATACCACCAAAATCCGAAGTAGTCATCTAGGCAAAGGTTGATGGAGATTGTGGGACAAACAAATTGTGGGTTGTCGAAGCAGCAAACAAATCAGCACTGAACATACTTGTAGGAAAAACCCTGGCTATGACAAAACAAGATGGACGTATTCCGTTGAGAGTACTCAATGAGTTCAAGTCACCACTCAAACTGGCTAAAGGAGCTATTTTGGGAAGATGCCAAGTGGCTGAAGTAGTTATTAACTGTGAACAGCTCCAGGAACACGTTTCGGTAATACTAGTAATACTGATCTTTCAAATGACATCACGGCATGGACGCAGGGGCTAGAGGAAGCATATCAGAGTAAGGCAAAACAACTGCTCCTAAAGTACGCGAACATATTTGACCAGGATGGTTCCAAACCAGGCCGCACCAACGTTGTGAAACATCAAATTGACACTGGAGATGCGACGCCGATCCGTCAAGCTCCACGTAGTGTTCCACCGGCGAAGCGGGAAGTTGTGAGTCAAATCATACAAGCAATGAGCGACAGCGGCGTCATCGAACCATCAGCTAGTCCATGGAGCTCACCGGTAGTACTTGTAAATAAGAAGGATGGAAAAATGAGGTTTTGCGTGAACTACCGGAAGTTGAATGACGTAACGAAAAAGGATAGCTACCCACTGCCAAGAATTGACGACACTCTGGACTCGCTATCTGGTACGAAATGGTTTTCCACGCTGGACTTGCGGCTACTACTGGCAAGTGGAGGTGAAGGAGGAAGATAAAGAGAAAACAGCCTTCAGTGTCGGTATTGGTCTTTGGCAATTTACAGTGATGCCTTTTGGACTTTGTAATGCACCATCTACTTTTGAGAGACTCATGGACCAGGTACTGAAAGGACTACATTGGAAAACATGCTTGGTGTACCTGGACGACATCATCGTATTGGGGAAGAACTTTGATGAACATCTTAAAAATGTGGGGGCAGTTTTCCAGAAAATAGCTGGCGCTGGTCTGAAGTTAAGTCCCAAAAAGTGTACGCTGTTTAAAAAGGAAGTAAATTATTTGGGTCACAAGGTAACGACAGAAGGTATCTGTACAGCGAATGAAAAGATAGAGGAAGTAAAGGATTGGCCAAGACCACAGAATCTGCATGAATTGAGAAGTTTCCTTGGGCTGTGCACATATTACCGCCAATTTGTACCAAATTTTGCCAGCGTATCCCATAGTCTCCATGAGCTAACAAGAAAAAATAAAGCTTTTGAATGGAAGAAGGAGCAAGAAGTAGCTTTCCAAACATTGAAAGAGCGTTTGTGCACTTCCCCAATGTTGGCATATCCGATTCCAGGAGCAACGTTTATTCTAGATACAGACGCGAGCGGACATGCTATAGGAGGCGTTTTGTCACAACTGGTCGATGGAACGGAGAAGGTAGTTGCATATTACAGCCGTTCAATTGGCAAACCAGAGAGGAACTATTGCGTTACACGGAGAGAGCTGTTGGCATTGGTAGAGTGCATTAAACATTTCCACAAATACCTCTACGGCCAGCGATTCCGCGTCAGGACAGATCACGCAGCGTTGAAATGGCTTCTGCAGTTCCGTAATCCGGAAGGACAATTGGCACGGTGGATCGAGCGACTACAAAGCTATGAATTTTCCATTGAGCATCGAAAAGGTAGTAACCATGGAAATGCTGATGCAATGTCACGAAGACCATGTAGTTTGGAATGCAAGCACTGTTCAAAGGCCGAGGCTAAAGAAGACATTATAGACGTCCGGCTAATGACTATAACATGTACAGATGAATGGGACAAGGAACAGCTAAGAAAGTGTCAGCTAGAAGACACAGATCTGTCACGTGTTATGCAAGGGCTCGAACGAAACGAAAGACCAAACAGAGAAGAGATGTCAGCAGAGAGTCACATTCGAAGTCATATTGGGCACAGTGGAACAGCTTAGAATTGATATCCGGTTGCCTTCATCGAGTATGGAAGAATGAGGATGGTAAATGCAAGAAGAAACTGATAGTTGTTCCCAGAAAGAGGATTCCTGACGTGCTCAGCGAGCTGCATAATGGTCCAAGTGGAGGTCATCTTGGAATCACGAAGACGCTCGATAAAATTAAGCAGAGATTCTATTGAGTTGGTTGCCGTCAGTCGGTCACCGAGTGGATTGCCAACTGCGAGGTTTGCAACAGAGCGAAAGGGCCCAAAACACGAAGTCATGGCCAGATGAAGCAGTATATTTCAGGTTCACCATTTGAAAGGATTGCCATGGATGTCGCAGGTCCATTTCTTACTAGCAACCACGGAAATAAATACGTACTGGTGGTTATGGATTATTTCAGTAAATGGCCAGAGGTATACACAATCCCAAACCAAGAAGCAGGAACAGTAGCAGAAGTGGTTACAAACGAATGGGTTGCAAGGTATGGTGTACCAATGGAGTTACATTCTGACCAAGGCAGGAAATTTGCAAGAAGTTGGGCATTTGAAAAACACGGACAACTGCATTGCATCTTCAGTCCGATGGTATGGTGGAACGTTTCAATAGAACATTGGAGGAGCATTTAAGGAAAGTAGTAAACAAGTACCATAAGGACTGGGATACACACATATTGTTTAAGCGACTTAAACTATGACTTTTTTTTCTTTCGTTTGTTTCATTAGCCATTTAGTGTGCTTGTAATCCTCAACTTGTTAGTGAAATATTCTAAAGACATAGTTCAAATTTTTTACCCCAAGGTGGGGGTTTTTCAAAGCAAAACAAGGTGGCTCATCCCGCAGCCAATACCTTGGAGCCCCCAGTGCTCGCCCCCAATGAATAAATACAAGGTGTAATAGGGGTTTTTCAAAGCAAGACAAGGTGGCTCATCCCGCAGCCAATACCTTGGAGCCCCCAGTGCCCGCCCGAATGAATAAATACAAGGTGTAATAGGGGTTTTTCAAAGCAAAACAAGGTGGCTCATCCCGCAGCCAATACCTTGGAGCCGCCAGTGCTCGCCCCCAATGAATAAATACAAGGTGTAATAGGGGTTTTTCAAAGCAAAACAAGGTGGCTCATCCCGCAGCCAATACCTTGGAGCCCCCAATGAATAAATACACGGTGTAATAGGGGTTTTTCAAAGCAAAACAAGGTGGCTCATCCCGCAGCCAATACCTTGGAGCCCCCAGTGCTCGCCCCCAATGAATAAATACAAGGTGTAACAGGTACATAGTGACCTCTCTCTAAGTAAAATAACATACAGTCCATTAAAATAATAATTTATAAAATAAAAAAAGATAATAAATTTAAAAAATGCTTGCTTGCAGTGGGCTTTGAACCCGCAACCCCAAACGTGTGAGTCGAGTACGTCATCCACTGTGCCACGACTCATACGCCTACAAGCGCATCAAATTACTCCCTTATAACTCATATTAAACTGCTCGCCCTCAACTGCCCCACGCTTAGCTACATATCATTATTCTTGATGGCCTACCGATCGGCAGTACATGAGACAACGGGCCAAACTCCCGCAAAGGTAATTTTTGGCAAGGACCTTCGACTGCCAGCTGATTTGAAGTATGGGATAGATGCCGATGCGGAGAGGTATGTCAAGAAATCCACTGGTGTCTTGGAAGAAGAGATGAGAGAGATACATGATTTGGTAAGGCAACGAGCAAAGATTATGAGTGACAAGATGAAAGCGAGGTACGATAAAGCAATTAATTCGGAAGGGTTTCAGGAAGGAGATTTGGTGCTGCTATAAACCCACAACGAAAAAAAGGTTTGTCCCCGAAATTGCAGTGTAACTGGGAAGGCCCATACAAAGTTGTAAAATGGATCAACGATGTAGTGTACCGCATACAAACCATTGGCAAACCACGAACCAAAATGAAAGTGGTTCAGTTGGAGAGGCTAGAAGCGTTTAGATCGAGAGATTTAAGTGGAGGGCAGTGTTACAATATTAGCAACACTTAGGGGTACTGCCATCTCTAAGCCGATGCTGAACAGTGATATCATATACATCCATAGATCAATCATTATGTATCTACATAAACGAATCAATAATTGCGTCTACACATATGTACGTAAACGAGAAGCGGAGAAGCAATGCACAAACACGTGCATATATCTTATCTGAATTGCTCACAAGAGAGGGCAATAATTTGTGCAAGTATTACTCAAATGAGAAGTTATAAACGTAGTTGTGGCTGGCGATTTTGTAGCTGATAACTAACTAGTAAGTTCTGGAATGGAAAAGCCTAGAAGTATGCAATGAGAAATCAAAAAGTATAAAAGGCGCGACAGTAGATGTGAGAAATCAGTTTCATTTGAGCTATCAATCAGTTTGGTTATTAAGCCAGCTAGTTGCAAAGTATAAGTGTTATTGTGAAGTACTTTAACAAAGGCCATTTTTCCATTATTCAATTTTGGAGTTATTTATTCAAAAGTTTAGTGATTCGAACTTAGCAGAAGGGCAAATAAGAGGATTTGCAAGTAAATTCGTTACAGTATTTTTTTGCTCCCCTAACACCCCAAAACACACAAACGTCTCACCTATCACTCGCTGGCACTGAAACTGATTTGGGAGCCGAAAATAGGTCCATGCCTGACCTAAAGGAAGCATTAATTAGTCCAAAACTTTTGCAATACCCAGACTTCAATAAAGAATTCTGCATAACAACAGACGCTAGTGGGTATGCGGTGCAGTCCTGAGTCAAGAACACGATGGCAAACAGTTACCAATTGCTTACGCTTCTAGATCATTCACAAAAGGTGAAATCAATAAAGCCACAATCGAAAAAGAACTAGCCGCAATCCATTGGGCCATAACTTTCTTCAGACCATACATACGTCTATGGCAGAAAATTCCTAATTAAAACCGACCATCGCCCTTTAACATACCTTTTCTCGATGAAGAGCCCTTCATCGAAATTAACACGAGTAAGACTCGATTTAGAGGAATATGATTTTGAAGTGGAGTAGGTACATTGCCGGAAAAGAAAACCACGTCGCGGACGCATTGTCTCGCATAAACATAACAAACTTAAAAGAAATGTCAGTGGAAGCATGCAAAATAATGACAGTCACAACAAGATCAACAGCTAAAAATATTAAAAATAATGCTAAAATTGAAGAAAGTCACACAAGAGAAGCGCTAAATAAATTTGAAATAAAAAGACATGTCAGGCTCGTTTTCAATCCCCCGAAATTATATTTCAAAAAGGGAGAGAAAATTTGATAAAATTGACTTAGGACAATTCTTTATCAGGTTTGAAAAAGAAGCCGCCAATTTAGGACTTGTGTACAAATACAGTTGTCCTTAGGGGACAAATTGTTTAAAAGTAATTAGAATTGTTTAAAAGTAAAAAGAACCAATGACAATAACGGAGACACCTCCGAAGGCTTTGGATATAGTACAGATCGATACGGTCGGACCATTACCAAAATCGATAAATGGAAACGAATTGCAGTTACCACCCCAGCGGGTTAGGGGGTCAGAATATACCCGCGGTAGGTATGCCTGTCGTATGAGGCGACTAAAATACCAGATTCAAGGGGCTATGTAGCGCAACCCTTCAGGTTGCCAGCGCAATATATAGCTTCTCCAAACCCAATTGTCAACCTCACCTATCCGCGGCGATTCCTGTTTCACTAACAGACGAAGCTCTGGCGACCCCAAGCTCCTCATGGAACTTGGGGGTGGGGAGGGAGGGGATGGCCTCCAGGTTTAATGTGGCCACATAAATCGTGCCCGAGATGGTCGGGCTAGCACCTTAATGGTGATGTGGTACCGGAGCGTACCGGATCTGTATCCGGCAAAGGACCATCACATCGATAACACAAAGCCTTCGGGGACCAACCTTATCGCTACAACAACAACAACAATATGCAGTTACCATTATATGCGATCTCACCAAATACTTGGTAGCAATCCCAGTCCCGAGCAAACATGCTTCGAGCACTTCATTCTGACTTATGGTTGCATGAAAACAATCGTAACAGACATGGTAAACTGCTGAAAATTGAGCATAAAGCCTCAACACCATACCATCATCAAACTTTGGGCACTGTAGAGCGTAGTCACAGAACGTTTAATGAATATGTACGTTCATACATATCCAGTGACAAAGATGATTGGGATGAATACCTCAGGTATTTCGCGTACTGTTACAATACGACATCATCCACCGTACACGGGTATTGTCCTTACGAGCTTATATTCGCGAAAAACCCTCCGACCTACGAATTTCTAGATGAAAATAAAATAAGCCCAGTGTATAATCACGAGACTTATGATAAAGAAATAAAATACAGACTACAAATAGCCCAACAACGAGCTAGGAAATTAGTCCAATAGACTAAAGAAAAACAAAAAACCAACCATGATAGAAGTAGCTACAGTAAGGAAATAAGTATAGGTGACCTAGTATTAGTTAGAAATGACCCGGGTCATAAGTTAGATAATAAATATAAGGGACAGTATAAGGAAAAAAAAATTTGTAAAAATAACAATTTCACATTAATAGCGATAGGAATAATAAAAATAAGGAAATAATAGTCTATAAGAATAGGCTAAAACCAATATAAAACACCTGCTAGTAAGTCACATAAATCAAAACAAACTATTTTTTTTCCTACACAAAGCATTCCACTTTACTCGCTAAACAAAAATCAGCACAATAGATACATATGAAAGAAAATTTAAAAAACAAAAGCACAAAAAAAAACATAAAAATTCATGTTGGCATCAAGTTACCGTTACTTCCTAAATATTAAATAATAAATTTGTAAACATAAGCAGATTTTAAGTGGATTGACACACTTAAAATTCTGATATGTAACAACAAATTTCAATAGATAACACTTGATGCGAAACATTACTCATAATTATAAACATACAAAAAAAAATGTTAATAACAAAGGTCAGCATATTGGAAACAAATGTATACAGAAAATAATGTAAATAGACTCTTTGTTTCCCATATAAAGTAACCGCTATGCAATAAATTATAGTATAACCCAAAAGCAATTAAAATCCTTTTCTTATTCAAGTAAAACTAAAGTGGGTCATTAAGACTCTGAAAGTCATATACGCCTTTTTCTTTTTAAGGTGGATGGTGTAGTATTATGCACGGTACCTCCTCATGTCAATACGTTTGTAGTATTATTCAGCATACTCTAATACGCCAATATACTTTCTATGCAGACCCCCATATTGCATTCACATTGCAATATCGACCTATATACATTTCGTTTACCCCAACGCAGCGGGAGTTCAACATCACTTACTAATGCCGACAGCAAGACCTGTATACGGTTACGTTTCTACCGGCGCACAGTCTTTCGTGTAGAACAAGCCAGCTGGACAAAATTATTTTATGAGATTTTCCGTTTCATATGCAGTCATTTATTACAACTACGTCATTTTTTTCAGCCATATGGTCTTTTTTTTATTTTTTTCCAAAATTTTACTTCATATGCATACATTTGCTTATTTCATATACAGTAACTCATGTGAATAAGTGACATAGATCCAAAATAATTTAAACGACTTAAGAATGTTACTTTGTTTTACTTAAATTGAATGGACTACAAATCTCAATACTCCAAAAAATTCTAAAAATTCGTCGAACTTTTCAAACAATTTTTAAATATAATTTAGTTTTTGTTATTGACGAATTTTCTTATGGGAAATTAGTTAAAATAAATTTGCGAAAGCGAAAATTGTAAGAATTGTCCAAAAAGGGGTGTCTACTTATTTATGTAAGTGACTGTACATATGTACATACATATTTTGTAACTATTTGAGTATTTATCCTGGCACTACAATTTTTACAAAATTATTTTATAGTACCAGTCAGGAATGTAAAAGTGAATTACAATAATAATAATAACAATGTAAATAATTAAATTAATTATGTGAAAATTACTTATTACAAAAACTTAAAAGTAAAGTATCATACAAAGTAGAAAAGACAATAGATTTAAATTAAATAAAACCTGATCCAACAAGTTATAGGGTAGGTTATCTTTTATAATTATGTTATTATTCGCTATCATCACTTTCATTCGATGAGTCACTTGTGGAATAGTCATGAGCATCAAAGCTTGAAACAACTGGGGTATTTATTGACTCCTCAAAATTATCGGGGGACAGTAAATTTAAGACTTCTGAAGTCAGACTTTTAAATTTTTTCTTAGGTATCTCCCTAAAACTGTTAACTAAAGGATCCGATGTTATAAGCAACATATTCATAAGATCTCTATTCGTGGCTTCATGCGACTGCTTTTGTGTGTTATCATCCCTGAATTGTCTCAAATCTTTGTTACGGGCTTCCTGTGCTTCCTCAGAAAGTTCACCAATAGGTAAAATTGCTGATTTTATAATATCAGTACTATGCACTAACATTTTATGAACTGTAGCAGGCATATTAAACCATGGATAGAGATCTATGTATAGTCTTTTAGTCTCGACCGCAAATTTTTCAAATCTTTGGATATTTATATTGTACCCAGATGCTAATTCGCGAAGGAGAGTGTCGAATCTTTTGATGAGCGTTACATCCAATCCCGTAATCTCAGAACTAGCCTCAGAATTTTCGAAAAACCTACGAGCAGTGTTGGTTTTGGTTTATCTACTATCACTCCAAGTACACTTTTAAATTAATTCTGGATTTCGTTGGAACGTAGCTATACACTCTCTTTATCTGCCTCATTCCTAAGCTGCCATTTTTTACTTCAAGGCGATAACTTATGTGAAGCAAGCATTCAAAACATTTTATCCATGCATAAAGAGTAGACAAACCAAAAGCAAGATTGTCTCGGTTAGCGTGAAGTCCCGTAACTCATTATTCATATCTTTTGGAGTGGCACCACAAATATAACACTTTTGGGCGGAAGAAGTTTCAGTCAAAGCATTGCAAACTTTTCCGTTAATCATTGTTAGAAGCATATTGTGATTTACGGAAACTTCGTATTCTTCGAGCATGTACTTTGTTGGCAACAACGCATTTATCTCCTCTAAAACTTTGTTCGTTTCAAAATCAATAAAATCTTTTGTTTCTTTAGAAAAAATAAATTTAATTGGACGACAATACATGGTAGAAGGTCTAGGATTCTGCCAAACAATGTTACCTTTTTCATCTTGTAATTTAAGAGGAACGAAAGAAAATATAAACAAAAACTCATCAGTGTCAGAACTGCATGTAAACTTTTGCTTATATGTGCTATGGCCAGACTTCCAATGCAACCCCACTTGCTTATTAAAGTATACGTCAAATTTGTAGGTAATAAACTTACAAAAACTTCTTGATTTGCTAAAACTAAACGCTCAACAGTTTTATCTAATACGGACTGTACTTTAATTTCCGCACGTGTTTCACCCACATCAATTTCATTTGGATAGCATTCTGCCTTAGCTTTTCTTAGACTATAAAATGATGGATAAACCTTATGGCCTGCCTTGATGCTCCACTTCCGAGTCGATTTTTACCCATGAGTCGTCAAGAGGTCATCCACTCGACGCCGTTTGGTTTTTTCACTGCAGCTAACAAAGTTCTTATTTCGTCTTCCGGGGCGGGGGTTACCTGAAGAAGTGGTTGGTTGGTCTGATGGCAACTTTGAATCCACCGTTATTGTAAATGTGAAGTCTGGACCCGAAAGCCACTCCGAGTTTTAATTCAAAAATCGCTCCTTATGTCTTCCAGAAGTGTTCCACTTTTGATCCAGCTTCGACGAATATGGCGATATTTGTAAGCTTAAACTTTTTTATCGAATACCCGGCTCCTTCGCTTAAATCGTACTTAAGTAAAACAAAACTCAATAATTCTTTATATCTGGTTTACTTCGAATGTTGAACCCAAATGTCAAAAACCTCCGTTCTTGGTACGGTTATAACTAAACTGCTTTGTGTTGTTGATTTTCCGACAGGGTGAATAGTTGATGATTGTGGTGCCGCCATCTTAAGTTTTGTTGATCGTTCTGATTTGTTATCAGTTGTGCAGTATTTATATTACAATACCTCAATGTAATATAAATACATATATATGCTACCAAATGGGGTTGTGTTGTGTAGCGTTCCTGTGCATTAGGATTGCTTTGTATGTACCTGTTTTTTTGCCTTGGTGACTGGTGCGGTAGGTTGTGGCAGGTTGAAGTCAGTGATCTTCGCCTTTTTGCTTTTGGTGTGCTCTTCTTGACCTTACTCGTTTATTTTAGTATGTTTTATGGCTACGTGTTTATTCCCTGTACCTGGGAATTGGTTTTGCCGTTTGTAGATCAGCTTTAAAGGTTCAAATATCTCGTCGGAGCTGGTACGTACATACATCCTATTTTATATGTAGAGATAACTAAATCTACAAAAAAAAAAAATTAAAAATAGATATGCAAAGAATTCGCAATGGTTGTTTCTTTCGAATGTTTGATAACACTTGCGACTATAACATATGTAAAATTTAGCCCGGATGTCTGCGGATGTATGTAACTCTTTTGTCCCTAAATTTAAAAATATAGAGAAAAAATACCTTTTCTTCTTAATAACGGAATGCTAAATATATTGAAAATACTCTAATTGTGTAAGAATTACTATTGAAAAATTTTACTTAGCTTCGAGCTTAGAATCCATCAAAAAAATTAAATAAAAGTGTTCACTTAAAAGAAATATGAAGCTTAAAATTCAACAAGAATTTTGCAAATTAATCAATGCATTTTACGGCCACTCCCACCTTCTTTCTTCAACTACTCAATATATATGAGCAAAAATATCAAAAAAAAAAAAGCAAAAATTCCGTTATTTTGTTTGTTTTCTGTCATTTCTCATTACACTTGTCCAGCTAGCTTGTTCTACACGAAACACTGTGCGGCGCATTGACGAGTTTGTTAATAGCGTGACCGCGTCAATGCGCCTGTCAAAATATTTCTACAGTTATATTTGTTAAAGTAGGTCAAACTAATATGCTGACTCAGTATGTAAATCTTAAGAATGTAATGTATTAGTATTAGTGTAAATACGTACATATGTGTAGAATAGATAATTTTGTATAAAAGGAAAGACAATTCCAAAATAAAATCAATCGCATTTTAACGCTATACATCGGCGTTTAAAAACATTTTCGGTCCAATTTATTACAGTGTACTAACGAACCAGAGCATGATCCCCTGCGGATTGACTAGTTACTTTAAGTCCTTTCTGTGATCGAGGTCGATCCGTTATCAGGATTGGCTGAGTTGTAAAGATGCAAATTGTAAACGTACTGTAAACATACTGTAACTCTGCTTACATACCTAGAGGTGAATATTGTAGTATCTTTATAGATAATAAGTATTAATAACCACAACCAACTTATCAAAACATGGAGATGAGCAATAAAGGAAAAAGAGGAAGAACATTGAACACCGTAACACGTCTTTTATTCAACAAGGAAATAATATCTCTAGTCATCGACTTTAAATACATATAAAATCGTTAATTTTATATATTGTAACGAATTTAGTGAATTCCTGCTTATTTTACACCTTCTACTAACGTTCGTATCGCTAAACTGTTGAATAAAACACTCCAATATTCTGTATGCCAAAATTGACTTTATTAGACTACTTAACGATTATACTGCACTTCACAACTAATAGCGTGTTCAAATCAAACTGATTCATGATTACTCAGCTTCCGCTCCTTTTATACTTTCTGCTGTCTCGTTCGCATACTTCTAGGCGTTTATTCTTCTAGAATTTACTACTTAGTAACCAGATATATGCATGTGTATATATGAGTACTTCAGCTGACGATTGCATACTTTTGTGAGTATCTCAGATATATGCATGTGTACCTTTATGTGAGTACTAACTCTCCGATGATTGCATTCTTTTGTGAGTATCTCATATACATATACGCATGTGTATAAGTGAGTACTACCTCTCCGATGATTGCATACTTTTGTGAGTATCTCCGATATATGCATGTGTTTGTGCGTATCTCTCCGCTGCTTGTATGTAGATATATGCAGACATAATGATTGATTTGTTTATGTACATAGAAGTGACTGCTTAGTATCGGCTTAGAGATGATATTATCCCTTAGTGTTACTAATATTCGTCACACTGCCCTTCACCCAAGTCTGATCGGTCCGGTCAGACAACTCTCTCGATCTAAACGCCGCCAGCCTTTCCAGATGAACCACTTTCATTTTGGTTCGTGGTTTACCAATGGTTTGTATGCGGTAAACTACATCGTTGAGCCGTTTTACAACTTTGTATGGGCCTTCCCAATTACACTGCAATTTCGGGACAAACCTTTTTCCGTTGTGGGTTGTATAACAGCACCAAATCTCCTTCCTGAAAACCATCCGAATTAATTACTTTATCGTATCTGGCTTTCATCTTGTCACTCATAATCTTCGTTCGTTGCCTTACAAGAGCGTGTATTTCTCTCATCTCTTCTTCCAAGACACCAATGGATTTCTTGGTATTTCTCTCCTCATCGGCATCTATCCCAAAGTTCAAATCAACTGGCAGTCGAAGGTCATTCCCAAAAATTACCTTTACGGGAGTTTGGCCCGTTGTTTCATGCACTGCCGATCGGTAAGCCATTTAGAATAATGATATATGTGTATACTTGTCGACTACTTTTCTTAAGTGCTCCTCCTTAAGTGATTCTTACACATTTCTTGAAACACCGCTGATTCGAAATTCCTACTTTGGTCAGAATGTAACTCCATTGGTACACCATACCTCGCAACTCAATCATTTGTAACCACTTCTGCTACTGTTTCCGCTTCTTGATTTGGGATTGGGTATACCTCTGGGCATTTACTGAAATAATCCATAACCACCAGCACGTATTTGTTTCCGCGGTTGCTAGCAGGAAATGGACCTGCGACATCCATGGCGATCCTTTCAAATTGTGCACGTGAAATATACTGCTTCATCTGGCCGTGACTTCGTGTTTTGGGCCCTTTCGTTCTGCTGCAAACCTCGCAGTTGGCAATCCATTCGGTGACCGATTGGCGGCAACCAACCCAATAGAATCTCTGCTTAATTTTCTCGAGCGTATGCGTGATTCCAAGATGACCTCCGCTTGGACCATTATGCAGCTCGCTGAGCACGTCAGGAATCCTTTTCCTGGGAACAACTATCAGTTTCTTCTTATATTGACCATCCTCACTCTCCCATACTCGATCCAAGCAACCGGATATCAATTCTAAACTGTTCCACTGTGCCCAATACGACTTCGCAATGGGACTCTCTGCTGACATCTCTCTATTTGGTTTTTCCTTTTTTTCGAGCCCTAGCATAACATGTGACAGATCTGTATCTTCTAGCTAACACTTCCTTAGTTGTTCCTTGTCCCATTCATCCGTAGACGTTATAGTCATTAGCCGGATATCTATAATGTCTTCTTTAGCCTCGGTTTTTGAACAGTGTTTGCATTCCAAACTAGATGGTCTTCGTGACATTGCATCAGCATTTCCATGGGTATTGCCTTTTCGATGCTCAAGGAAAAAGTCATAGCTTTGGAGTCGATCGATCCACCGTGCCAATTGACCTTCCGGATTACGGAACTGCAGGAGCCATTTCAACGCTGCGTGATCTGTCCTGACGCGGAATCTCTGGCCGTACAGGTACTTGTGAAAATGTTTAATGCACTCCACCAATGCCAACAGCTCTCTCCGTGTAACGCAATAGTTCCACTCGCATCTGTATCTAGAATAAACGTTGCTCCTGGAATCGGATATGCCAACATTGGGGCAGTGCACAAACGCTCTTTCAATGTTTGGAGAGCCACTTCTTGCTCCTTATTTTTTCTTGTAAGCTCGTGGAGACTATGTGCTACGCTGGCAAAGTTTGGTACAAACCGGCGGTAATATCAGGCCAAGGAAACTTCTCAATTCATGTATGTTCTGTGACCTTGGCCAATCCTTTACAGCCGCTATCTTTTCGTTCGCAGTGCAGATGCCCTTTGTCGTTACCTTGTGACCCAAATAATTTACTTCTTCTTTAAACAGCGAACACTTTTTGGGACTTAGCTTCAGACCAGCGCCAGCTATTCTCTGGAAAACTTCCTCCACATTCTTAAGATGTTCATCAAAGTTCTTCCCCAATACGATGATGTCGTCCAGGTACACCAAGCATGTTTTCCAATGTAGTCCTTTCAGTACCTGGTCCATGAGTCTCTCAAAAGTAGATGGTGCATTACAAAGTCCAAAAGGCATCACTGTAAATTGCCAAAGACCATCACCGACACTGAAGGCTGTTTTCTCTTTATCTTCCTCCTTCACCTCCACTTGCCAGTAGCCGCTTTCAACCATTTCTCACCAGATAACGAGTCCAGAGTATCGTCAATCCTTGGCAATGGGTAGCTATCCTTTTTCGTGACGTCATTCAACTTCCGGTAGTCCACGCAAAACCTTATTTTCCATCCTTCTTCTTCACAAGTACCAACGGTGAGCTCCATGGACTAGCTGATGGTTCGATGACGCCGCTGTCGCTCATTTCTTGTAGGATTTGACTCACAACTTCCCGCTTCGCCAGTGGAACACTATGAGGAGCTTGACGGTCCCCAGCGGGTTAGGGAGTCAGAATATACCCACGGAAGGTATGCCTGTCGTAAGAGGCGACTAAAATACCAGATTCAAGGGGCTGTGTAGCGCAACCCTTTCAGGTTGCCAGCGCAATATATAGCTTCTCCAAATCCAATTGTCAAGCTCACCTATCCGTGGCGAATCCAGTTTCACTAACAGACGAGGCTCTGGCGACCCAAAGCTCCTCATGGAACTTGGGGACGGGAAGGGATGGCCTGAAGGTTAATTGTGGCCATATAAATCGTTCCCGCGATGGTCGGGCTAGCACCTTAATGGTGCTATGTTACTGGAGCGTACCGGATATGTATCCGGCAAAGGACCATCACATCGATAACACTCCCCAAAGCCTTCGGGGAGCAACTTTATCGCTACAACAACAACAACAACAGGAGCTTGACGGATCGGCCTCGCATCTCCAGTGTCAATTTGATGTTTCACAATGTTGGTGCGGCCTGGTTTGGAGCCATGTTGGTCAAATATGTTCGCGTACTTTATGAGCAGTTGTTTTGCCTTACTCTGATAGGCTTCCTCTAGCCCCTCCGTCCATGCCGTGATGTCATTTGAAAGATTAGTCTTGCTAGTTGAAACGTGCTCCTGGAGCTGCTCACAGTTAATAACTACTTCAGCCTCTTGGCATCTTCCCAATATAGCTCCTTTGGTCAGTTTGAGTGGTGACTTGAACTCATTGAGTACTCTTACCGGAATACGTCCATCTTGTTTAATCATAGCCAGGGTTTTCTCTACAAGTACGTTCGGTGTTGATTTGTTTGCTGCTTCGACAACCCACAATTTGTTTGTCCCACAATCTCCATCAACCTTTGCCCAGATGACTGCTTCTGATTTCGGTGGTATTTGCTGACTCTCTTCCACCAACACTCGTTTACTGCTGTAGCCTCTCTCATATCCGAAATTAAGTGTTCTTATATCTCATCGTCTTTGGATATCGATCTTGATGCCTTGGTCGATTAAGAAGTCTACTCCAATTATGATTTTATCAACTATCCCTGCCACTATAAAATTGTGTAGTACCGTGACGTTCGCAATTGCTACTTCATATGCTACTTCTCCAATTACCTGGGTGTCCTCTCCCGTAGCTGTACGTAATCTTGCTCCATGCAATGGTCTTATCTTCTTGTTGACTAAATCTGATCGAATGATGGAATGAGGTGGACCCGTATCTACAGTTAGTAAACATTCCTTCCCATCCACATATCCTCCGACAGTAAGATTGCTTGACCTTCTTACAATATGCGAGATAGAGATTATGAGGCATTCAATTGCGGGAGTTAGCTGTCGCCCCTTGCGGCTGACTCGCTTTAGTTTAACGATTGAGTGGTGTTGGAGATTTGCTCATCTCCTTCAGTTCTGCGTTTACGGCCACCCACATTGTTGGAACTATTAGGGCCGGTGCTGCATTGACGTGCAATATGACCTGGGTTGCCGCACTTGAAACATTTCATAACTCCAGTATTTTTCTGCTGCGTTCCCTTCAATGCTTCCAAAATTGTGTCTACCCACTCTGGTCTTTCTACTTCCACCCGATGGGCTGTGTACGCTGGTTTACTCAATAGAGAGGCAGTTTCCTGAGTCAGTGCATGGGATACCGTTTCAGCAAATGTTAGCTTTGGGTTTGCGTACGTAGCTCGCTTCGTTTCGACGTCCCGTATGCCATTTATAAAGCTATGAACTTTTACCCTTTCGGTGTATTCCACGGGTGCGTCGGCATTTGCCAAATGAGCCAACCTTTCAACATCCGACGCAAACCCCTGCAAAGTCTCAGTAGCTTTTTGGTAGAGGCTTTGCAACTCTATTTGGTATATCTGTTTTCTGTGCTCGCTTCCGTATCGTCTCTCGACAGCAGCCAACGGTGCTTCATAGTTGATCCGCTCTCCTTGGGGAATTGTCTGTAGGATTTCGGTGGCTGGCCCCTTCAATGCTACGAATATAGCAGCTGCAACTTTATCTTCAGCATTCCAGTTGTTCACTGCTGCGGTCTTCCCAAACTGTAGCTTAAAGACCTGGAAAGGAACAGACCCGTCAAAGGATGATATTTTTACCTCTGGATTACTCGCTGAAACTGCTGGGTGATTTAGTTGCAGCTCCTGTATACGACCTCTCAATGTTTCAATCTCGGCATCGATTTTGTCTTCGAGTTGGAACATTTTTTGTATCTTGCGCCTCCAACTTCGAGGAAATACGTCTTTCTTGTTCTTCCAATTGAGCAGAGATCTGCGATAATATCTGTGCTGAAATTTGCGTCAACATATCAGATATTCGTGCCTCTTGTACTTCAATCTTCGATGTTATACAGTTCTCCTGTGATTCCAGTTGAGATGACATACTCTTCAAGTTCTGGAATGGGTTCCATGAGGAGCTTGGGGTCGCCAGAGCCTCGTCTGTTAGTGAAACAGAATTCGCCACGGATGGGTGAGGTTGACAAATGGGTTTGGATAAGCTATATATTGCGCTGGCAACCTGAAAGGGTTGCGTTACACAGCCCCTTGAATCTGGTATTTTAGTCGCCTTTTACGACAGGCATACCTACCGCAGGTATATTCTGACCCCCTAACCCTTTGAGGGTTGCTCTGCCATAAATGATATAGGTTCCTGCTTTAAGTATTCTAGTTTTCTTCTGTACGCTGATCACCTTAAGCTTTTTGCAAAATTAATGGCCCATCTGATTCCACCTTAATAATTTGGCTGTCTGGTGTCAGGCCAATAACCTGTTTTTAAATGTTAAAAAATGCTGCTTTATTCCCATAGCTCTCTTTCATCTTCCTACGATATTTAAGGCGGCCATTTGGTCTCAGTTAATGAGTATGCTTATTTAGGGGTTGTTTTCGGCACCAACTTCTCTTTCACGCACCACATGTGTTATGTGCTTCCAAGGGCTTATAGTAATCTTACTTTCCTTCGTAGGTAAGCAAACAACTTTGTGGATCCTTATACAAGAAAATCTCTATATATCTCTTTAGTGCGCTCAAAATTGGAGTATGCCTCTATCATTTGGAATCCCTTATATAGCTGTCACTCAGCGAGAATAGAAAGGGTTCCTGTTGACCCAATTCCCTCTTATCGGTGTAAACTTATCAATCTACACTCGAAACAAGGAAGGTTCTTCATGTTTGCTCATGTTTGTTTATGACCTTATCGCTGGCACTCTTGACTGTCCACCTCTCCTTGAAACGATATTGTTTAACGTACCTAGTAGATCCCTTCGCTCTTTTTACCTTTTTTTGCGTACATGCAGAGTCAATTTTCTTCAATCGAACCCTATAAACTTATCAATCTACACTCGAAACAAGGAAGGTTCTTCATGTTTGCTCATGTTTGTTTATGACCTTATCGCTGGCACTCTTGACTGTCCACCTCTCCTTGAAACGATATTGTTTAACGTACCTAGTAGATCCCTTCGCTCTTTTTACCTTTTTTTGCGTACATGCAGAGTCAATTTTCTTCAATCGAACCCTATTTTCCGTGCTCTGTCTGAATTTAATAAGCTCTCTAAGAGTCAAAATATTGATTTCTCCATGTCGAGAGATGCTTTCAAGTCATCCATTCATATAACTACATTTTGAAATTTTTATATTTTATTTTTATGTTGTGACGAAGCTTTTTCGTGCCCCGTTGCTTCTTTGATATTTGCTGGGGTATACTCGCCGTACCCAGGGTTCGTTTACAATAAATTTGTATTAAAGGGGCACCTTGCAAATCGATTTAATATAAAAAACTTCACTCTCTTTATTGGTTCTAAATTCTATAATATAAAATAAAACGTGTTTGTATACTTCATTTTCAATTTCACTTGGATTATCTTGCGGTATCCTTGATTGCGGTGGCGGGCCTTAGCGGTCCGGCCGTATTCCGTTAGCTGGGTCCCGTTAGTATGTGGCGTCGGTGCCTTGACGCGCCTTATGACGGCGTCTCTCTCTGCTGCGGTGCTCTGTCGCGCCTTACGTCGGCGTCTACTTGTATTGCTGAGGCGATGCTCTGTCGCCGTGTTCCGTTAGACGGATACCGTTAGTATGTGGCGTCGGTGCCTTGACGCGCCTTACGTCGGCGTTCACTTGTATTACTCTGCTGCGCCTTGCGTCGGCGTCTATTTGTATTGCTGGTTGCTGGGTGATTCTCTGCCACGCCTTGCGTCTGCGTCTACTCGTATTTGCTGGGCGATACTCTGTCGCGCCCTACGTCGGCGCTTACTTGTATTACTCTGTCGGTGTACCTCTGGTGCGCTCTGCCGCCGCGCTTGGCGCTGGCTTAGCCTGGCTGCGCTATGCGTCGCCGCGTTGACGTGACCTCTGTCGGCGTACCTCTGCTGCCGTGGTTCGCGCTGGCTTACCCTGGTTACGTTGTGCGTCGGCGGACCTCTGCTACGCTTTGCTGTCGCGCTCTGCGCTGGTTTACGTGCGTTGCCGCTCTGTTGCGGCCTCTGCCGGCGTACTTCTACTGACGGAGGTGAGCGGGTGTCACCTGTCGCGGTTGGGCGTTACTGTGGCGGGGCCTTTGGTCTCTGGGGGTGATGCGTAGAGAAGGTCAACCATTCCACGACTCGCTCCTATGAAGTGGATTCCTATTGCATAGAGAAGGTCAACTGCAATAGGGATATACTTCGCTAGTAGCTCTGGTCACGACCACAGCTCCGTGCTGACTGACTGCTGTGCTGCTGTGTCGCTCCTTTTATGGCTGTTGTGTTTGGTGTTGCTAGCTCAAATGGTTGCGTTGCCATGGTCACCGTGTTGCTGTTGAATGTTGCGACCGCTCGTTGTGTTGCTGAGACTTGTTGGTTGATCGTGTTGCTAGAGCCTTTTGTGGCCACTTGTTGTGTTAATGTCGTGTCAAATATGTTGTGGGGTCGTTTTGTGTGGGCCAAACTAATGAGGATTTATTTGGTCCTCACACTCCCCCCCACTTCAGAAATTTAGCCCTCGGTGCCCAGTATTCGTATGCGGGCCCTGCCTTTTACCACCGTGACGGTGTATTCCCGTGTGCGAAAACTTACGCGGGAGCGTCCTTTGCCTTCGGCGATGCGTCGGAAAATGTCTCGCACGCCTTCTGCAATTTTCGGGAATTGGTTTAGCGTTGGTCCATCCGCGTCGTGGGCCTCGATTATCACCTCTTGGTGGCCTGCTGTTGTTTGTTGTGGCTCTGTTTCGGCGTCTGGTGCTACCGGTTCAGTGTTGTCTTCCGGGATTGGTTGTTTGACTGTGTAAGGATTGTATGTGGTGGTTATGGTTTGCGTAGTCTTCGTGGACTCTCGACCGTCCCGTAGAAATCAGTTCAACATTTCCGTGCGCTTCTGGCTCGCCATTTCCTCGATGAACGGCTGTCTGCACAGTCCGGGTACTCCTTCTCCGCTCCCTGTGTATCGCAATACCCTCTCCATGTTCTCGGCTACGTATACGCCACAGTCGTTGTTGTTGCATTGTTGAGGGACCTCGAGTACTAGCTCCTGGGCCTTAAATCCGTCATACCCGTACCGCTGTACATACTCCCACTGAAGGAAATCCACCCAAGCCTGTGTTGCGTGCGGAACTTTGGCCCTGTGCATCGAGTCCGCTATCCATACGTACCGCTCCTGCCAGCATTCCGTGTCAGTGATGTGGTGTGTGACTGCTGCGTTCGCCAGGCCGAGTAGGTACCAGTGTTTGGCTACGTTGTGGGGCGCAAGGATCACGCTCTTGCCAAACAGGTAATTTTCCTCCGTGTTCCTCTTCTGGGTCAGCTGCCAGATAACGAAAGGGCTGAGAGTCGTATTGTGTTGTCCGTGTTGCTCTTCCAGTCCCTTTTCCCAAGCGTCAATGACGGTATCGGTTAGCCATCTAGATCCCTTGAGGGCGTTGAGGTCAGTCGCGTAGAGTGTTATGCCGCCTGGTCCTGCCGGGAATATTGTTTTGGTTGTTTCCCTCTCTGGTGGGGCTGTGTCCTCATTCGAGGAGAGCTCAATGATCGCTTGCTGTTGTTGTTCCGGTGGGCCTGTGTCCTTGCCAGAGGAGAGCTCGATGGCTGCCGGCAACCGCCCTGCGTCCACGTCTATCCTACCCAGTGTGGCTGTTAGTGGTGATGTGCTGGTCTTGTTGTGGGCCTTGGCCGCGACTTCCTCCCATTTAGATATGCGCGTGGTGCGTGCCACGAGTTCCGTTGCCCGTCTGGCTGCTTCCGCCGCGCGTCTGATGTTGGTGTTGGCATAAGCTGCGGCTGCGGCTGACTCGGTGTTCGTGGTGTTGGTGTAGGTGTCTGCAGTGTTTGGTGATGTAATGGTGCGTGCGACGTCAGCGTACGTGTTTGCGTGTGTAGTTGCACGCATGTTGTTGACGTCGCCGCCTGTGGTGTTCGCTGGTGTGATGATACGTGCGACGTCAGCGTACGTGTTTGTGCGTGTGGTTCCACGCGTGTTGCTGACGTCGGCGCCAGTAGCGCTTGGTGGTGTAACGTTGCGTGCGACGTCAGCATACGTGTTTGTGCGTGTGGTTCCACGCGTGTTGCTGACGTCGGCGCCGGTAGCTCCTTCCAGCAGTACTACCCTGGGGCGATTTGCTTCCTCCTCCTCGTAATGCTGGCGCATACGCTTGACGCTGTTGTTTAGTTTGGCGTTATGGCTCTCCATCTTAGGTTGTGGGTTTTTTTTTTTTGGAAAAGAAATTCGTAGCAAAAGAACGTGTTGTCACCTCGGTGGTTTGCGATAGAATGACCGGTGCTTGCTTATCCTCTCATCCTTGATATTAATTAGATTATTTTCCCTGAATTTATTTTAATTTCCCGCGATGGTCTCTGCTGCATGATATGGCTTTAGCTTCCCAATATTTACCGTTTTCTCCTTCTCGCCGTTGGTTTTTCGTACTTTGAGTATCACTGGTGATACATATCCTAGGATCCGGCAGGGTCCGTCATATTTGGGGGCCAACTTTGCCGCGAAATTTTCGCCGGCCTTGGAGAGATGGTGTTCCTTTGCGAGCACTAGTTCGCCGACTACGGGGGTTCATTTTCTCCGCCGTAAATTGTAGTGCCGTGTTTGATCTGCCGCCGCTCGTTCCATGTTCTGCCTCACTATTCTGAATGCCTCTTGCATTCTGTCAGATTTCTCTTCTGCCGTTGTGGTAGCTGTGCCCGTCCCCAGGTTGACCTCGTCAAACAATGCCCCTGGTAGTCGCGGTTCCCGTCCTTGTACGAGGAAGGCTGGACTGTATCCTGTGGACGCGGTCACACTGGTGTTGATGGCCAGCTCGATTTCTGGGAGACGGTCGTCCCATCTGTTGTGCTGTGATCTGGTGAGTTGTGCTATGATACTCTTGATTGTACTGTTCGCCCGTTCCGTCGGGTTTTCTTGCGGGGTGTAGGGCGCCGTGAATTGTTGTCGTATCCCCATTTCCCTGAGGTAACGCTGCCACATTGTGCTGGTGAACTGGACGCCGTTGTCCGATATCAGTATCTTGGGAGCACCAAATCTTGCGAGGATGGTTCTCTGAACGCACGGCGTAGGCCTTCTGCTGTCGCACGCCTCATGGGGACCAGTTCCACCCATTTGCTGAAGCGGTCGAAAAATACTAGTAGCATCGTGTTCCCGTGTGTTGATCGTGGGAGTGGTCCAACGAAATCGACGCATACCGTGGCGAATGGTTCTTGGTCCACTTGTGTGAGCATCTTTCCGGCCGGCTTTTGCTGTGTTTCCTTGTACTTCTGGCAAGACTCGCACTGTCGTACGTATCGACTGATGTCCCGAAACCTGCAGGGCCAGTAGTACCGGTTGGCAATCCGCGCTACTGTCCGGCGGATGCCCATGTGCCCAGCGCTTGGTATATTGTGATTTTCTTCTAATACTCGTTGTCGCAGTGGTGTGGGTACACAAAGTTTCCAAGGTACCGCTTCCTCATCTTGTGACCGGCAGGGAATATGGCGGTACAGTTGTCCATCTTGTATCATGTAGTCAGAATATTTCTCGGGGTTAGTGCAAACTTCATTCACGCGCTTGTGCCACCACTTGCATGGTCGCTCTGTTGTCGTTGCCAGTCGTAGGGTCTCCAGTGGCTGTCGTGATAGTGCATCCGCTACCAGGTTCAGCTTTCCTTTCCTGTACTCTATGTCGAAGGTGTGCTGCTGAAGTTCCAAGGCCCATCGTGCTATACGGCCGGAGGGGCTTTCGATGGAGTTTAGCCACTTTAGAGACATATGGTCCGTGATTACCCTGAATCGGTACCCTTCCAAGTATGGCCTCATCTTGCGTATTCCCCAGACGATCGCGAGGCATTCCTTCTCGGTAGGCGAGTAGTTGGTTTCCGCCTTGTTGATTTCCCTGCTGGCGTAGGCGATCACGCGTTCCCCGCCTTCCAAATCCTGTGTCAATATGGCGCCTAGCCCGAAATTGCTTGCGTCCGTTTGCAAGGTGCAGGTCTTGGTGAAGTCCGGACAGGCAAGTATCGGTGCTTCCGTTAGTTTTTGCTTTAAACCTCGAAGGCTTCCTGTTGTTCGGCTCCCCACTTCCAGTGTTTGCCCTTTTTCAGCAGGGTTGTGAGTGGCTGGCTGATCGTCGCGAAGTCGGGCACGAATCGTCGGTACCAAGATGCTATACCGAGATATTGACGCACCTCTTTCGCGTTCGTTGGTGGTTTCAGGTCTTTGATGGCTGCAACTTTCTCGGGGTCGGTGTGAATTCCCCTGTCGCTTACTACGTGTCCTAGGTATGGAATTTCTTTCTTGAAAAACTCGCATTTCTCCGGATTTATTCTGAGGTTGGCGCGCTGTAGTCGTAGCATCACTTCTTTCAGGTTGCGAATGTGCTCCTCCAAGGTGGATCCTATGATGATTATGTCATCGAGGTAAGCGAAAACGTAGGGTTCCATCTCCGGTCCAATAACCTGATCTAGTGCTCTTTGAAACGTTGCAGGTGCGGAGTGTAGGCCGAACGGCATAACGCTGCACTGGAATAACCCGCGTCCCGGTACCGTGAAAGCTGTGTAGGGACGGCTCTGGGGCTCCAGTGGTATTTGCCAGTAGCCATTTTTCAAATCCAAACGGCTGATATACTTCGCCCGTCGTAGCTTGTTCAATATATGTTGTATTCTGGGTAAGGGGTACGCGTCGGGTACGGATCGGGCGTTAAGCTGCCGATAGTCCACGCATAACCTCCACTTCCCGTTTTTCTTCTTGGCTAGTACGATTGGTGCGCTGTGTGGGCTACAGGATGGCTCGATGCATCCTTTCTGAAGTAATTCGTCAATTTCGTTGTTGATGATGGTCTGCATAGCTGGGTTGCGTGGGAAGTAACGTTGCTTGATAGGGCGGTCGTCCGTCAGGATAATCCTGTGCTCGGCTATTGTCGTCACCCCACTCATGCTCTCAAATTTTCGGAGTTCTTCTGCCAGAAAACTGTGCACTCGTTCCGCCTCGTCCTCATCGTAGGCCCCATTGATCCTGTTGATCCTATCATCTATGTTATTGCTGTTCTCACCTGTTGGCGATACCTCCTCCGTGATCTGTGTCGGCTCGGCTGATGGCAATGTATGCTGTGTGACTAGCCTGGATAGCGCGAGGTGACCTCCTCCGCAGGATATGGTGGCTCCCATGCCCCCTAGTGTATCTAGGCCCAGTATTATGTCGTCGATTGCTCCGGGCATGACGTGTAAAACCGTGTGGTGTGACGCTTCTCCGAGGCGTACCTCAGATGATTGTGGTGCTAGTCCCGTTTGCCATCGTTATTTTGATGGCCACTCTCACCAGTTCTCCGCTCCCAGAGTTTACCACACGTTCTGCAAGGCTGCTCGAAACGAAACTTCTAGACGCCCCTGTATCGATGACTGCCTCGGCTGATTCCGCGCCGAGCCTGGCTACGGCGTAAAGGCGGCCGTGCCCTTGGTACATGGTTACTGCCGATTCGGCGCTGGGTTCCTTGGGCTCACTGCGCCTTGTTCTTTGTGAAGACCTCTGACGTCGACGGCAGCATTCGATTGTGCGTATATCACTGCGGCCACACTCCCAGCAAAAAATTTTCCGTGGGTTTCGGCATCTATACGCGTAGTGTCCTTGTTCAGCACATCTCTTACATACGTTGTTGGGGTCGAACCTCTGATTGCCTGGAGGCGAGTGGTGCGGTATGTTCGGTGGTTGTGGCGGTGATGGGGTTACAGGTTGCGGTGGTGGGGTTACAGGTTGCGGTGGTGGAACCAGAGTTGTGTCACCTACGTCAAAGGATGGTGTTTTTACCTTTGGATTACTCGCTGAAACAGCTGGGCGATTTAGTTGTAACTGCTCCATACGACCCTTCAAATCATCGACTTCTGCTTGAAATTGAGCGATTTTTGCATCCTGCGCTTCCAGCTTTGATGTTACCCTTGCTTCCTATGCTTCTAACTGTGAAGACATTTGTGCCACCTGCAATGATAAGGGCTCCTCTTTTTCTTCCATCTTGGATGTTATGCGTGTCTCCTGCGATTCCAGTTGGGATGCCATATATGTCTTCTGTTCATCCAGTTGAGTTTCCATCTTGGATGTTATTTCTGACGACATTTCTTTTACTGTCGATGTTTGTGCAGATATTGCAGCCAATATCATGTTCAGGTCTGTGTTCGCCGTTGTCTGTGGTGTTTCATTTTTATCCTCCAATTTTGTTGTCTCATCGCCATCAAGATGAAAGACATACTCTTCCACATCAATTCCTTCTGCTTCCATTGCCTCTCGTAGCCGTGCCTTAAGTTCGAGTTTAACGCCGCTTTTATTCAATCCACGGCTCTCCAACTCCTTCTTCAGTTGCTGGATCTTCAATTCACTGAACTTTGCCATGTCCTTGTTGTCCTCTGGAATTTATTCCACAATTCCTCTTCTGACACCAATTGTAATGAATTTACTGCAAAACTCCTTATTTGCAATCTTCTGCCACGTTCGTATCGCTAAACTGTTGAATAAATAACTCCAATATTGAATAATGGAAAAATGGCCTTTATTAAAGTACTTCACAATAACACATACTTTGCAACTAGGTGGTTTAATAACCAAACTGATAACTTAAATGAAACTCTACTATCAAAATAATACTGATATTGCTCGCTAGATAGCGTCTTAATCGAAACTGCCCATAGCGCCTCTACCGCTGATGCTTTTATACTCTGTGATTTCCTCTTGGCATCTTCTAGGCGCTTCCAGAATTTTACTTAGTTAGTTATAAATTTCTCAGCTACAACTACAGATGTATAATTTCTCATTTGAGTAATACTTGCACAAATTATTGCCCTCTCTTGTGACAACTCAGATAAGATATATGCATGTTTTTGTGCATTGTTTCTCCGCTGCGCGTATACGTACATATGTGTAGATGCAATTATTGATTCGTTTATGTAGTAGATACATAATGATTGATCTATGGATGTGCATGATATCACTGTTTAGCATCGGCTTAGAGTTGGCAGCACTCCATAGTTTTGCTAATATTCGTAACAATATAAACAAATAGCCTTGTTGTGCACTTAACTCAAAACTGCTGTATATATAACTTCGTTCCAATATGTAGCCCATTCTATTGTAAACAGATGTAATTCAAAAGCAGAGCTCACAGAGTATATTAATTTTGTTCGCATAACGGTACCCCGTAACGGCAAAAACTAATCGAGATAGATATATCTATCTATATATATATATATATAAATATATATAAATATATATAAATCTTATAAAATAAAGTCGCTAAATGCCATGTACACGGTAACGGTTTTTTGCATTTGAAAGCTTAGCTACGTGAGATGGTACAGTTAATATAATTTGAATGTATATATTATAGGGACGTGGCAAATTGCCAAAATGTAGTAAAAAATCATAAAATTTTTGTTTACACAGCGATAACTCATAAACGGAGGGATGGATTTAAAAAATTCTACTTTTCAGTAAACCTTTGAAATATTTACCTTCGATCTGCATCAAAAAAATACTTGATTCCTTTTTTATATCAGCCAAATTGTTTAAATAAAAGTAACATTTTTACCAAAAAATGCGTGTGGGTGGTTGTTCGCTGTCAACTGTGTGCGCTAATTGCTTTTGAGTGAGGCATGATGCGACACATACATATATATATAGCATTCGCTGTGCTATTTAACTTCGGGCGTAGGTTTATAGGTTTGTATGGATGTACATCACTACATAGTATAAAACAAAGTCGCTTTTTCTGTCCCTATGTCCCTTTGAATACTTAAACCTTTAAAAATACGCAACGGATTTTGATGCGCTTTTTTTTAATAGATAAAGAGTGACTGAAGAGGAAGGAACGGATGAAGATATTTGGCTGAAGATTGTTGGAGGGGTATGTTAGAACCAGGTATGCCGATAACTGCTCCCTATACAACCTTCACCCCATTCATTCCACCGAGGAGTGGGGAAGAGGAATTATCTGGGGCATGGGACCGGTTAACTTGTTCACGGATGGGTCGAAGCTGGACGGAAAGGTTGGTGGGGGGTCTTTTGTCAAGAGCTAAATGTAAGCCGCAAGTTTAAGTTGGCTGATCACTACAGTGTGTTCTAAGCGGAAGTTGCTGCCATTAAGGATGTGGTGGATGAAATGCTATCCAATGCTACTACGGTTAGGGAATTTAACATCTACTCTGATAGCCAAGCGGCTATCAAGGCCTTGAGCTCAACTAAAGTGCAATCGAGGGTGGTCTGGGAGTGCCTGACCTCGCTTGCGATTGCATCAAATTATTTTACAATTAAGATTATCTGGGTCCCGGGCCATAGTGATATCCCGGGTAACTGTCAAGCGGGTCTCTTCGCCCGCATCGGTACAACTGAACCGGATGAAGATGGCTGTAGGGATTTCGGGATTCCGCTGGCCACCTGTGGATTGCTCCTCCATAACTAGGCCTCGAGTCAGCTCAGCAAACGTTGGGCGGACACCACGTCTTGCAGGGTAGAAAGATCTTTCTGGCCGAAAGTGGATGGCAGGAGGTCTGCTGAAATAATTGCGTTCACTAAAGCTCACCTATCAATGTTAATTTAGGTATTGACAGGGCACTGTCCCATGGATATCCATGCGGTACGTCTCAATATACTGGAAAATCCATCCTGCTGCAGCTGTATGGAGGATGATGAGGGGGAGTCACCAAATCACTTTATGCTTGATTGCCCAGATTTTGCCAGAACTAGGCGAAAGTACTACGGTCGCGACTCACTTGGATTTCCCGAGGATTTATCCAAAGTTGAGATCGGTATCATTCGGAGCTTTATCGTTGCTACCCAAGGATTCTCTAAGTAGCTAGATCTAAGTCACCGTTATTTTTGGTGTATGTGATCACAACGGACCTTCGTGTTGTCCAAGTGAGTTATCCTTATCAGGGCAGCTACCACCTAACCTAACCTAACCTAATGTTAGAACCAGGAGACAGACATTTTATCACGTTCTGGCTAGGGTCTTGAGATCAAAACGTGAACCTGGGTAATCCTGGGATATGTTTGTACAATGTGGGTATTAAATGGAAGCTGTTTATGAGTACTTTAATACGGGGTATTTTTCGTACCCGCGGGTGACTAGGGTCTCGAGACATAGGCGAACACGTGGACGCGGGTACTCCTAGAATGCGTTTATAGAATATTGATAACAAATGAAAGCTGTTGATGAGTGCTTTAGTACAGGGTAGTTTTCATACCAATGTAGTGATAAAATTACCCAATTTAATACATAGCGACACATCTGGCAACGCCATTGCTGACAATGCAAGATGTGTCATTGTGAATGGTGCACTCTGTAAGAAAGAGTAAGAAACATGTTCAATCATATTCTAATAAGTAGTCAGCTATTGTAATACAATGTGTAAGACAGTAGGCAAAGTATGTTGTGTAAAATGAAATATAAAAATGACGAATGGCAACAGTGCCATCGGCATTTTTATGTTTCACGGCCATTATAATTTTCGGCAGCTTTGACAAACGAGGTACTATTTAATTTCAAGTAATCTAAAAATAAAGTAATTGTTTAAAATCGTAGTAAATTCGGGTTTGCTTTTGTTTGAATGGAAGTGAAAGTGTGGCGCAGACGGCCACCACGACACATAGGCAAAATTTTAGTGGCTTAGCGGCAATATATGCCATGGTGACGATTTGAAGGCGGCGCCCTCCAAGATAGCCATATCCGAGCAGAGAACGCCACATGGCGTTCGTCCGAAGGACACAAGCAGGCAACCGAAGGTACGTAACATGGCGACCGTGACGCTGGAGCCCGGTCAATTCAATTTTGGCAGCAGCGGTGAGTAGAGTGGTGGAAAATTGGCAGTGGCAGTGAAATAAACATTTTTTAATACAAAGAGAAAATTATTAATAAAATAAAACTAATACGACAAATAATACTACGCTTAAATGAAGCAGAGATAATACAAAGAGAAAATTATTAATAAAATAAAACTAATACGACAACTAATACTACGTTGATATGAATCAGAGATAATACAAAGGAACGAAATCGTTTAAATAACAAAATTGCCTAAAAACTACAAATAAATATATGGGAAATAATACAAAAATAATGTTACGAATATTAGCAAAACTAAGGGGTGCTGCCATCTCTAAGCCGATGCTAAGCAGCGCCTTGCATGCACATCCATAAACCAATCATTATGTATCTACATAAACGAATCAATCATTATGTCTACACATATGTAGGTACACGCAGCTGAGAGCAACGCACAAGCACATGCAGATATCTTATCTGAAATGCTCCTAAAGGTATGCAATTGTGATTGTGGAAGTGTCGCTCACACATACAAGCGCATGGGGTATGAGAGAAGCTATAAAAATTATACATCTGTAGTTGTAGCTGAGAAATGAATAACTAACTAGTAAGTTCTGGAATTAGAAAAGCCTAGAAATATGCAACGGGGAGGTCGGAGAGTATAAAAGGGCGACAACAATGGAGCTTTGAGCTATCAATCAGTTTTTGATTAAGCAAGCTATTCGTTGCAAAGTATAAGTGTTATTGTGAAGTACTTTAATAAAGGTCATTTTTCCATTATTCAATATTGGAGTTAGTTATTCAACAGTTTAGCGATACGAACGTTGCTTCTGCCAAATAAGGGGAATTGCAGTAAATTCGTTACAATTGGTGTCAGAAGAGGAATTGTTGAATAAATTCCGAGTACTTCGAATACAACTTGGACATGCCAAAGTTAAGTGACTTGAAGATCCAGCAACTGAAGAACGAGTTTGAGAGCTGTAGATTGAATACAACCGGCATTAAACTAGAACTTCAGGAACGACTACGCCAGGCAATGGAATTATAAGGAAATGACGTGGAAGAGTATGACTTTCATCTTGATGGCGAGGAAACAACAAAAATGGAAGAGACAGTTACGCAGACAGTTACGAGCACAAACTTGAACATGATTTTGGCTGCAATATCTGCTCAAACATCGACAGTGGCATCTCAACTGAAATCGCAAAAGACAGATATAACATCTCAACTGGAAGAACAAAAGATAAGTATAGCATCCCAACTGGAATCACAGGAGACACGTAAAACATCTAAGATGGAAACACAGTTAGAAGAACAGAAGACATATATGGCTGAGCAGTTGAAAGCACAAGAATCTCGCATATCTTCGCAACTTTCAGAACAGGAAGCAAGGGTATCATCAAAACTGGAAGCGCAGGATGCAAAAATCGCTCAATTTCAGGCAGAAGTCGATGATTTGAAAGGTCGTATGGAGCAGTTACAACTAAATCGCCCAGCTGTTTCAGCATGCAATCCGAAGGTAAAGACACCATCCTTTGACGGTTCTGTTCCTTTCCAGGTCTTGAAGCTACAGTTTGAGAAGACCGCAACAGTGAACAGCTGGAATGCGGAAGATAAAGTTGCTGCACTGTTCGTGGCATTGAAGGGGCCAGCAGCCGAAATCCTACAGACCATTCCCGAAGGAGAGCGGAACAACTATGAAGCATTGATGGGTGCTGTAGAACGACGTTATGGAAGCGAGCATAGAAAACAGATATTCCAAATTGAGTTGCAAAACCGCTACCAAAAAGTAAATGAGACATTGCAGGAGTTTGCTTCAGATATTGAAAGATTAGCACGCACCCGTGGAATACACTGAAAGGGTAAAAATCCAGAGCTTCATAAATGGCATACGAGATGTGGAAACGAAGCGGGCTACATTTGCGAATCCAAAACTAACATTTGCTGAAACGGTATCGCATGCACTGACTCAGGAAACAGCCTCACTTTTGAGTAAGCCAGCGTACAAAGCTTATCGCGTGGAAGTAGAAAGGCCAGAGTGGGTAGACGCAATATTGTAGGGTCTGAAAGGATTGCAAAAGCGGAGTGGAAGAGTTATCAAATGCGGGAAGCCCGGTCACATTGCACGTCATTGCGATCTTGGTCCTAATAGTTCCAACAATGTGGGTGGCCGTAAACGCAAAGCTGGAGGAGATGATCAAGAGCATGTCAGATGTAAAGAACGAAAACTTTCCCCAGCTACTGAATGTCCTGTGATATCTCTGTCGTAAATTGGAAGAAAATCGAGCAGTCTTGCCGTCGAGGGAAAGCTGGATGGCAAGGAGCGTGTACTGACTGTAGATACGGGGGCATCTCATTCCTTAATCGGATCTGACTTGGTCAATAGGAGAGTAAAACCGTTACCTGGAGCAAGGTTGCGTACGGTCACTGGCGAGTATAACCAAGTCCAAGGAGAAGTGGTATGTGAGGTATTAATTGGAAAGGTCATGGTTCTACACAAATTCATTGTGGCGGAGATTGTTGATGAAGTCATATTGGGAGTGGACTTCTTAGTTTACCATGACATCAGGATCGATATGCGGAGAAAGACTATGCGCTATAAGAACCAGGATATACCACTTAACTTTAGTTTGGAGAAAGGGTTCAGCAGTAATCGGGTAGTGGTGGAGAAGATTCGACAGAGACCACGAAAGTCAAGGAAAGTAGATCGAGCAAAGGTTGATGGATCGAATGGGCCAAATGAAGCGAAATCAAAAGTACCTGCGAGAGAAACACTGGCATTGACAAAACCTAATGGACGCACTAAAACGACTGAACGAATTTTCCAGAAAGAATGCAAGGGGGTTTCAAGCCATCGCGCACTTCTGTTGGGAAACGTCGGAACGATACTGAGTATGTGAAGCCAATCCGTCAAGAGCTAGCTCTACAAAGTAGTTCATCGGCCAAACAACAGAGTGCGAGGGAACGATCAAGGATAATGAGTAGTAAGATGAAACGCAGGTACGATGAGAACAATAATTCGGAAGGTTTCTTGGAGGGAGATTTGGTACTGTTATACAACCCTCACCGGCGAAAAGGTGTTCCATCCAAGATTCGGTGCAGTTGGGAAGGCCCGTACAAAGTTGTGAAGAAGATCAGTGATACCATCTACCGCATACAAACAACTGGGAAACCACTTGGTAGAAGAGTGGTACATTTGGAGATGCTAGCGGCGTTTAGATCGGGAGATTTGTCTGATCGAGACGATCAGACTTAGGTGGAGGGCAGTGTCACGAATATTAGCAAAACTAAGGGGTGCTGCCACCTCTAAGCCGATGCTAAGCAGCGCCTTGCATGCACATCCATAAATCAATCATTATGTATCTACATAAACGAATCAATCATTATGTCTACACATATGTAGGTACACGCAGCTGAGAGCAACGCACAAGCACATGCAGATATCTTATCTGAAATGCTCCTACAGGTATGCAATTGTGATTGTGGAAGTGTCGCTCACACATACCAGCGCATGGGGTATGAGAGAAGCTATAAAAATTATACATCTGTAGTTGTAGCTGAGAAATTTATAACTAACTAGTAAATTCTCGAATTATAAAAGCCTAGAAATATGAAACGAGGAGGTCGGACAGTATAAAAGGGCGACAACAGTGGAGGCGAGAGTCAGTTTCATTTGAGCTATCAATCAGTTATTGATTAAGCAAGCTATTCGTTGCAAAGTACTTTAATAAAGGCCATTTTTCCATTATTCAATATTGGAGTTATTTATTCAACAGTTTAGCGATACGAACGTTGCTTCTGCCAAATAAGGGGAATTGCAGTAAATTCGTTACAATAAATACTTTTGGAAAAGACAATTATTAACAAGGTAACTAACTCTAATACTAAATTAAACAGAAATAATACAAAAATTCTTTTAAATAACAAAATGTACTAAAACTACAAATAAACGGTACAGATATAATACAAATGTAATATAAAGTCAAAAACAGACAATTTTGTACCTACGCCACTAGACAACTGTAAAACATCGCCATTTTTAAACACCACCACCACCGCCAGCAGCAACATCAGCAGCAGCAACAACACCGGCAGCGACTTCGGCAGCAGAAACAACTCCGGCAGCAGTAGCATTGGCGACATCAGCGGCAGCCATCTTTTTTAGCAGCAGCGAAGCAGTACAATAAGTATATTATATATATATGTATTTAACATTTTTTCTTTAAACGTATATAAGTATGTATATTGAAAATTCAAATTTTTTATTAAATTCGGTGCCTTCGCATTTCAATTAAAATAATTTCGCATTTCATATAAATTTTGGATTTTTGATTTAACGGTGGTTTGTGGAAAACCAATTGAATTTTTTGATATATGCGGTGGTTCCGTTTAAAACCAACTAACTTTTTTGATATATGCGGTGGTTCCGTTAAAAACCAACTAAGATTTTTTTGATATATGCAGTAGTTCCGTGAAAAACCAACTAAGATTTTTTTGATATATGCGGTGGTTCCGTGAAAAATCAACTAAGATTTTTTTGATATATGCGGTGGTTCCGTGAAAAACCAAACTAGATTTTTTTGAATAAAGCGGTGCATCCGTGATTGCCACATTTTGAAATTTTTACCAATTCATATTTAAATACTTTTGAGCCATTTTGAATTCAATTACTTTTTTTACAGATTTTTCATACAAGTATACTGCAGTTTCAATTAATTCTTCCAATAAAGTGTTAAATATTTCTGTAGCGACTATTCACCTGCAAATCAGTTCCCTTTTACAAATTTTTTTTTTCTTTTTCCTCAACATTTCAGCTTCGAAAAAATTCAGACATTCAAACAAGTACTTCATTAATTTCATAGTATGAACTGAATTCGTTTTACTATTCTGATAACTACATATGTACCTAAGAAGTGGTAAGCAAGTGCAAAAAAATTCAGACTCAGAATCCAATTCCGATAACTCAGCCTCAAGCTACGAAAGTTTAGCTTCATCTGCGACCGAAGAAGTCACAAACCAGGAAAATAGATTTTCTTTGTCAACAGATTTTCCAGGCTTCGAAGATTCTTCCAGTAAAAATTTATCTTCTAATCTAGCTTCAAATACTTAACGATTCAAACAGTGCAAAATTAACTTCAACTTCTTATACTTTAAAATAAATTAGATCTTAACGACTCAAATAGTACAACCTTAGTTAACCCTTCTTCTAACATAAACCCAGATCTTAACGATCCAATTAGTGCAAACGTGGCCTCACCTCCTTCTAATTCATCTTCAGATCTTAACGATCAAATCATGGCAACACCTGAGGAAAAGAGAATTTTCATTAACACATGTGCTAATTCTATTAGAGAAAACTACAGTGGTGATCCTCTAGCACTTGAAACTTTCATAGACAAAATTGAATTACTTGAACAGTTCGCTACTGCAGATTTAACTAATACCTTTATAGCGTTTTTAAAATCAAAACTTGAGGGTAAAGCCCGTGAAGCAATACCAAGACAAGTAACTTCAGTCAACGAAATCAAAGTAGCTCTACATACGTAGCAGGATCAAAGCGGACAACTTGAAAGTTGTAGCAGGGAGAATTGCAGCGTTGCACGTTAGCAATAACAATTACACAGATTTTGCAAAAAAAAGTTGAAGCTTTAGCTGACTCACTTGAGCGGTCTCTTATTATTGAAGGGATCACTCAAGCGAAAGCTCATGAAATGGCAGTCGAACAAACTGTTAACGTGTGTCGTTTAAACGCAAAATCCAATTTAGTCAAAACCATTTTAGCCTCAACGGCATTTACTGATCCGAAAGACGTAGTAGCGAAATTAATTGTAGAACAAAACAACGAAGTAACTGAGCGTCAGGTTTTAGCTTTTCGAACGCGTGGTAACAATACATTCAGAAATTCACGTGGTAGTTATCGAGGTTTGTAACAATATTCAAAGATATGAGAATTATAACGGAAATAGATATCCGAATAGCAACAATACTAATACACGTCCAAATTCCAATCCAAATACAAATAATATAACAACAGAGGTAACAATTCTAGATCGTCAAGCGGTAGAGGTAGAAACGCAAACGTTCGCGATTTAAACGCGAGTGCCCCTCAGGAGCGAACACTGGGGGAGGACGAACTAACCGAGTAAGCGAATTTCCCCCACCAATAGGCATCTATTGTTTAAACCTAAATTATTCAGATTTCATAGAATTACAACTTAACGCGTCACAAAAATTTTGTTCTTTCCTAGTAGACACTCAAGCAGACATTTCTTTAGTAAAGATATCATGTTTAGACAGTAATATTTTCTTAAATACAAACGATATTATCAACATTACCGGTGTTACTTCCAATTCAGTTTCCACTTTAGGTAAAATTACAGCAAATTTAAATTTTTCAAACTTTTCTATTAAACATACTTTACATGTAGTAAATGAAGACTTTAATATTCCATCCGATGGCATACTGGGTAAAGATTTTCTGAAAATTAACAAATGCTTATTAATTATGAAAGAAATAGTATTTCCTTTTGGGTAGGTAAAGAAAAATTCGCGATACCAATCCTGCACGGAACAGAAAGCGACAGTTGTATCATTCCTCCCAGATGTGAAATATTCAGACTTTTTGATATAGGAGATTCACCCGAGCCACTTTTCGCGGACTCGCAGTAAATTGAAAAAGGTGTTTTCACAGCTAGGTTCATTGTTAATTCCAGTAACCCAATAATTAAAGTCATAAACACCACGGATGATTTCAAGTATGTGAAAAGAAAAAGTATTCGGACAGAAAAACTTTCAAACTACAATGTTTATACAATTAACAAGACAGAAACAGAAGATAAACGTAAGAAAAAACTAACTTAAATTTTAAAATCAAATACCTTAACATGCTCGTAGTAAATTAATTGACCTTTGCATAGATTATGCCGACATTTTCGCTCTTGACACGGACAAAATGACTTTAAACAACTTCTACGAGCAAAAATTAAGATTGACAGACAACGAACCGGTATATGTTAAAAATTATCGATTGCCATACTCTCAAAGCGAAGAAATAAATCGCCAAGTAAATAAATTGTTAGACAACGATTTGATTGAACCCACTTACTCCAATTACAATAGTCCTTTGATTGTAGTCCCAAAGAAGGATACTAATGGTCAAAAAGCTTATCGTATGTGCGTAGATTTTCGCGCAGTAAACAAGAAACTCATTGCTGATAAATTTCCATTAGCTAGAGTTGACGATATTTTAGACAATCTTGGCAGGGCAAAGTATTTTTCCACATTAGATCTTTTTTCGGGATTTCATCAAATCCCCTTGCATCCTGACTCACGTGACATTACTTCTTTCAGCACCTCGGTCGGTGCATTTTGATGGAAAGTGCTTCCATTCGGTTTAAATATAGCACCTAATTCATTCTCACGAATGATGACAATAGCTTTTTCGGGCATACCACCCAATGTCGCATTTTTGTACGTCGACGATATTATCGTCATAGGTTGTAGTGAAGCACACCATATTAAAAATCTTTCAAAAGTTTTCAATACTTGTAGGTCTTTCAATCTCAAACTTAACCCAAATAAATGCAACTTTTTACGACCAGAAGTCACATTTTTAGGTTACAAATGTTCAGCCAACGGTTTGTTGCCAGACGACTCCAAAATAAACGCAACCAAAAGTATACAAATTTTATTTTAAAAGTATACAAAGCCGACTGACAAAGACGCGGTACGACGATTCGTCGCGTTCGCAAACTATTACAGACGGTTTATACCTAATTTTGCGTCTCTGGCAGCGCCTCTAAATCGATTTAGCAGAAAAAGAGTTGAATTTGTATGGGATGTAGAGTGCGAAAGGGCATTTTTATCTGTGAAAGCAGCGTTACTTTCACCAAAATTACTTCAATATCCAGATTTTACTAAACAATTCATTATTACCGTTGATGCTTCAACAACTGGATGTGGCGCTATTTTGAGTCAAGAACAGCGAGGTAGTGATTTACCAATTTGTTACGCTTCTAAAGCATTTAATAAAGCAGAGCAGAAAAACCAATTATAGAATTGGAACTCTTAGCTATTTACTTCGCAATAAAGCAATTTCGACCATACGTTTATGGCACACATTTTATTGTAAAGTCAGATCATAGACCTCTATTATACCTTTTCAATATGAAAGACCCATCTTCAAAACTTTCAAGAATAAGGCTGGAACTAGCTGAATATAATTTTACTATTGTATATATTAAGGGTAAATCAAACGTTGGTGCTGATGCACTACCGCGCATTACTATCGATGAGATTAAGGAATCGAACAAACAGATCCGAGGATACAAAATTAAAGCTAATGAAAATTTACCATAACGATCCCATTTCTGGTGGACATTGCGGAATGAAAAGACTTTACGCAAAACTACGAACAAAATTTTATTGGAAAGATATGACTCGTGATATATCGAAATATATCAAAAGTTGTAATGATTGTCTTTTAAACAAGGTTAAACCTAAAACAAAAGAAAAACTTGTTTTAACACCAACTCCTTGTAAACCATTCCATATACTAGTAATCGACACAATAGGACCCCTACCTGAGTCCAAATGTGGTAACAAGTTCGCACTTACCATGATTTGCGACATGACTAAATACCTGGTAAGAGTCGCTGTGCCAGACAAATCGGCAAAAACAATCGCTTCAGCAATTTTTGAAGGATTCGCTTTAACATACGGCGCAATGAATGCCACAAAATCAGATTTAGGTACAGAATTTAAAAATGAATTATTCGAAGAATTAACAAAACTTTTAAATATTAAACATAACTTTTCAACTGTATACCATCACGAAACTGTATTGAACGCAATCATAGAGTTTTTAATGAATACTTACGTGCATATTTGAAAGACACTTTTTTTGATTGGGATGTTTATTTAAAATACTTTACTTTCCTACACAATACTACGAGTAGCACAGTTTTCGACAACCAATTTTCGCCTTTCGAGTTAGTCTTTGGGAAAAAGGTAATTTTTCCTAATGAATTGACAAACGAAAAAATTTACCCAATTTATAATGTCGAAAACTATGCCAAAGAAGTTAAGTTTAGGATGCAGAAAGCACCCAAAATGGCACAAAACCTAATTAATAAAAATAAATTACAAAGTAAAAATATATATGATAAAACGGCAGGTGCTTTAATTGTCAAAATCGGTGATAAAGTTCTTTTACGAAAAGACCCACAACACAAACATGAAAATATTTATGAAGGTCCGTTTACTATAACTGAAATTAACGAACCTAATGTAACTATTTTCGATGAAATCAAAAATAAAAAACACGTTGTACACAAAAATTGCCTAAGTAAAGTAAATTAACATTACTTTAATATTTTGATTAAACTTTAAATTTGATCGAAAAATAAATCCAAAATATTTTTAGTACTAGCATTTAAGCAGCCGCGAAGGCTCAAAAACTGTTAAAACAAAAAAGAAGAAAATAACACAAAATGTTGTATATTCAAAGAGAAAAAAAACCTATTTCATAAAAATTGTTCATAACTTATAACAAAATTGTATTTCTTAAGTTACAAATACAAAAAAGAAAAAAAAAAACAAAACAAAAAAAAAAACATATTTCAAAAGCAGCAAAGATTAAAAATGTAAAACTTTAACAAATTTAAGTTGAATATATATTAAAATGTAAATATTTACAAGAGAAAAAAAAGAACAAACAACATACTTTACTAAATTAAAATCAAATTCATTCATTTGTAATAATCAGTAGCAAAAATGGTTCCGAACCAACGAATTCGAAAATGCGTGGTACACCCTAATATAAATATATTCGTTTGTTCGCAACAATTTTTACAAGTCTATGGGCAAGAAGAATGTGACAAAACTGATCACTTTGTCAATTTTTCTTTTTCCCATATAAAATTCCCCAATTTAATACAAATGATAAAATTCCCCAATTTAATACATAGCGACACATCTGGCAACGCCATTGCTGACAATACAAGATGTGTCATTGTGAATGGTGCACTCTGTAAGAAAGAGTAAGAAACATGTTCAATCATATTCTAATAAGTAGTCAGCTATTGTAATACAATGTGTAAGACAGTAGGCAAAGTATGTTGTGTAAAATGAAATATAAAAATCACGAATGGCAACAGTGCCATCGGCATTTTTATGTTTCACGGCCATTATAATTTTCGGCAGCTTTGACAAACGAGGTACTCTTTAATTTCAAGTAACCTAAAAATAAAGTAATTGTTTAAAATCGTAGTAAATTCGGTTTAGCTTTTGTTTGAATGGAAGTGAAAGTGTGGCGGAGACGGCCACCACGACACATAGGCAAAATTTTAGTGGTTTAACGGCAATATATGCCATGGCGACGAATTTGGAGGCGGCGCCCTCCAAGATAGCCATATCCGAGCAGGGAGCGCCACATGGCGTTCGTCCGAAGGACACAAGCAGGCAACCGAAGGTACGTAACACCTATATAGGCCAAAATGTGGACCCGGGTACACCTAGAATGTGTTTATAGAATATAGATAACAAATGAAAGCTGTTGATGAGTGCTTTAGTGGAGGGTAACTTTCATACCCCTTGGTGACTAGGGTCTTGAGATATAGGCCAAAACGTGGGCCCGTGAACGCCTAGATAGTGTTTTTACATTATGGGTATCAAATTGAAGCTGTTGATAAGTGCTTTAGTACAGGTGTACAATATTTTAATTATTTTTTAACATTTTTTCCTTCTGATGCAACTCTGTTCATTATACTACCAATTTACTTTATTATTCTGCAACCCTGTAACATATACGAAACTTTTATACATGTAATAAAATTAACTCTCTTGGATTCTGGATACTGAAACTTACGCACGCGTTTTTACTTAACCTGAAAACGAGGTAACGAAAATTTTAATTACTATTAATGTTTTACCAACATTAAATTGGTGCCGAAACCCGGGAAGGAAAACAAACACAAGCAATTACAAGCTATTTCTACGCTTAGCTTGTTGAAGAATTTCCTTTCTGCAAACTTCACTTGAAAACATAAAAGAAATGGTGGATTCTCTAAGTGGCGCTATTGAGGACCAGCGCAGAACTCAAGCCCATCTAATTCGAATCAAGACTACGTTCGAGACAAAGCAGTCGTCTGAAATAACGAGAGGCTACGTTCAGAGCCTGCTCACAGAGATTGACAATGTATTTCAGGACTTTAAGCGCGGTCACGAACAAATTTACGCACATAAGTATTTTTACCTAAAGGGATCTTGCACCGGTACACCTAAGGAAATGCTGAATGAATATTCAGCAACAGATGCTAGCTATGAACCTGCCTGGGCAGCCCTGGTAAGTAGGTTTCACAATAAAAGGAAATTAGTGGATCAAATTCTTAAAAGGCTTATCAATAGCCAAACTACTGACGGGGGCTTGCAAAGCGTAAAATTATTGCTCGATCTCACTCGAAACAGCCTCGCACTTTCGAAAATTTTAGACATATGCACTCTTAATTGGGATCCGATTCTAATATTTTTACTTACCCAAAAGCTTGACAAACAAACCAGAAAGGAATGGGAAAAATCTCTAGGCGGTTCCAGTGCCATTCCTTCAGTAAAAACTTTGCTCAAGTTTCACGAAACTACCTACCGTTCCCTTGAATTTATCGAAGAAGAGGACACCTCAAAAAAGGTTGTACACCGCTGCTATAGCGACAAACAAAAACAGCAACAAGCCTTTCGCAAACCTGTACATGCTAACGCCGCCGCTACTGCCGCTAATTCCACACCTTCCAGTTCTGTCTGTCCCTGTTGTCAAAAGCATCATCTTCTATATAAATGCTTTAAGTTTTCTGCACTACCTGCTGCTGAAAAACAAAACTTTGTTCTACAACATAAACTATGTCTAAATTGTTTAGGTAAGGGTCATACCTATGGTGAGTGCAAAATAAATTCACGCTGCCAGGCGTGCAAACAACCTCATCATACGGTTCTACACAATGCATACGCTATTCACAACAACAAAACTAATGAAGAAAAACTCTCTGTAAATCTTGCAATTAATACCCAAAACACTGCTGAAATACCCTCTGCAACAAACAACGGACAAATCCTTCTCGCTACTGTGCAGGTGATTGTTGAATTACCTGAGCGACGATATCAATGAAAGCTCTAGTTGATCAAGGCGCTCAAGCCTCCTTCATTACTGAGGATGCCGCTCAACTTCTCAACTTGCCAAAACGACACACCGACGTTGTGGTAGCGGGAATTGGTGGGGCTAAAGATTTTATAGTCAGAAAGTCCATATCCTTGCTTGCGCTCTAATTACGAGAAAGATTTTAAAATGGAGTGTACTACGTTTATTTTACCAAAATTAACTTCTTACAAGCCATCACCTCATACATGGCGGGGTATGCCAAATTTATCTGACATCTTTCTTGCCGACCCTATATTTGCATTACCCGTCAAGATCGACTTAGTTTTAGGCGGAGATGTCTATGGCGATATATTACTCTTTGGTATGAAAAAATATGAACGTAGCATTTTCCTGCAAGAAACACACTTTGGTTGGATGATTTCCGGCCCAACTGCTGCATGTTCTTCCCAACACCATTTGCAAGCAAATTTATGTACACTCAATGATCAGCTGCGTTTATTCTGGGAGCAGGAGTTGCGCGAGGAACGACTTTTCTCCGCAGATGAAATAGCTTGCAAAAATCACTTTCTGCAATCTCACAAAAGAGATGAAGCCGAAGATACACTCTTTGTTTACCTTTTAAAAGCCTAATCGCACAAGGAAAGTTGCCAACCTTTAGTGGTACTGACTACAACGCTGTTAAGCGACTAAGACAGCTAGAAGTGCGGTTCGAAAAGCAACATGAATTCGCAAAGTTTTATAAAAATTTTATGGCAGAATATGGAGATTTAGGCCACAAGCAAGAAATTGGCTGCTACCCTGAAAATTTGCCAGATAATTCATACTTTTTTTGTCATCATGGAGTCATTTGCCAGCACAGCACTACAACCAAATTACGTGTTGTATTCGATGGGGGGCATCGTTGTTCTCCACAAACCTCTTTAAACGAGGAATTAGCCGCAGGTCCGGCATTACAAAACGATTTGCCAAGTATTATTTCTCGATGGAGATCACACAAAATAGCGTTTACATCTGATTTAGAGAAAATGTTTAGGCAAATCAATATCTGTAAAGAGCATCAAGATTATCAATGCATTCTCTGGAGAAAGAATTCTAAACAGAGAATTAAGTTATATAGACTTTGCACTGTTACTTACGGAACGACATCGGCTCCATATTTGGCGATCCGTACTTTGCGTCAATTGGCCATATACGAGCAAACAAAATATCCTCTCGCGAGTAAAGTGTACTTAAACGACACTTACGTTGATGATATCATCTCAGGCGCAGACGCGGAGATAGAAGCAATGGAGCTACAAAAAACAACTCATTAAGCTCTCAAATAGTGGTGGGTTTAATCTCAGAAAGTGGCACTCGAATTCTGATGTGCTGCTACAAACAATTCCCTCTGAGAATAAAGAGAACACAGATCGAATTGAACTCAAATCCGAGAATTTTGCAAAGGCATTGGGTCTATTTTGGAGTCCTAAAGAAGATGAATTCTCATTTAAAATCAATTTTAGTTTTTCCACCAAAACAAAAAGCAGTATGCTGTCTGATGCATCTAAATTGTTCGATCCCCTTGGCTGGCTGGCGCCTACAACTATTATCGCCAAGATCATGTTTCAGAATTTGTGGATTGAAGGATTAGACTGGAACGACCCCCTTCCAACTAAATTAAATGCTGAATGGCTACTGTACAGAGATTCTCTTCATGAACTCGAAGGTATAAATATTTCACGATGGTTTGGATGCGAAAAGTTTGACAAAATTGAGTTGCATGGTTTCAGCGACGCTTCACAGGCTGCATATGGTGCGGTTATATATGCCGTCGTTTACAACAACTCATCTATTGTAACATCACTCATACAAGCGAAAACAAAGGTAGCACCTCTCAAGACTGTGTCCATCCCAAGGTTAGAGTTATGTGCGGCGGCTTTACTGGTGAAACTAATGGCGAGAGTGAAAACCTATTTCCACAAAGATTCCCTTATTTTCTACTGGACTGACAGCACTGTTGTCTTGAGCTGGATACGATGCCATTCCGCACGCTGGGCCGTATTCGTCGCCAATCGAGTAGCGGAAATACAACGCCAATCTAATGTAAGTCAATGGAGGCATGTGCCAACTAGTGATAACCCGGCAGATTGCTTAACGCGTGGATTGACTCCAAGAGAGCTTAAGTCTCATTCATTGTGGTGGTTCGGTCCGACATTTATAACTGAGTCCATATCTAACTGGCCGACTCAGAACATTGCACTCAAACCGTGTTTGGAAGAACGAAAGTCATATGTCGCTACTCACTTAACTACATTGGCAGAAGATGCAAACAAATTATATTCTACGATTTTATTATAGCTTAAGAGCAAAACTGCAGCAACAAAACAAGGAAAATAATTTACTCGAAATAGGTTGTTTAAAGTCACATGAGATTAGGAATGCGCTCATTGTAACAATAAAGCAAGTGCAAGGTGTTGACTTTGCTCAAGAAATAAATTCGCTGAAAAATAAAGAAGTTATTAACAAAGGCAGTAAAATTCTTCAGTTAGCTCCTATTCTGGATAACCAACAGTTGCTACGAGTAGGTGGAAGAATTTCGAAGGCAAAAGCTACATTTGATGTGAAACATCCACTTTTATTGTCAAAAGAATCACCTTTATCGTTTCTTATATTCACAGACGCTCATCACCAAACACTACACGGTGGCGTTCAGCAGATGCTATCGTTTGTATCACAACATTATTGGATTTCTTCAGCCCGCATATTGGCGAAAAGAGTGCTTCGTAAATGTGTAATCTGTTTTAAATACAAAGCGAAGCCGCAGCAACAGCAAATGGGTAATTTACCAGCAGTTCGTCTTCGACCTTCTAAACCGTTTCAGCACAGTGGGCTCGACTACGTTGGCCCAATAACTATAAAGTTGTCAACACTGCGGAAAGCACTAACAACGAAAGGCTATATATGTTTATTCATCTGTATGTGCACGAAAGCCATACACCTTGAATTAGTTTCTATTTTAAACACGGATGCCTTTATAGCTGCATTCCAGCGATTTATATCAAGGAGAGGTCGATGCTCCGACTTGTACTCTGATTTCGGTACTACCTTCGTAGGAGCAAACAAAGAACTAAACATTAATTTTGAGCGTCAAACGGCATCGGTACCTGAACATTTGGCTGCTACTTTGGCAAATGAAGGTACGACCTGGCATTTCATTCCGCCAGCTTCGCCGAATTTTGGGGGCTTATGGGAAGCGGCAGTCAAGTCGACTAAACATCACTTAATACGAATAATACGAGATAGAATACTTACATTTGAAGAGCTTAGTACTCTTCTTGCAAAAATTGAGAGTTGCTTGAACTCACGTCCGCACACTTTCTGGTTGGGGAACCCACAACCTGCATTTCGGAGGCAGGTATACTCGACTCCACTATTGAGAGACTTACGCGCTGGAAACTAGTTGAGCGCCTAAAACAACATTTCTGGCATCGGTGGTCTAATGAATATTTGCATACCCTGCAAACTCGATCTAAGTGGATGGAATCTCATCGAAATCTTCGAGTCAACGATATCGTTTTACTATTCCATGAACGAAGTGCTCCAGGCCATTGGCCTTTGGCAAGAGTGCAAGAGGTGCATCCGGGCGCAGATGGTCTTGTAAGGGTCGTGACGCTGTACTGCAATGGAAAAATGCTGAAGAGGCCAATTTCCAAAGTCTGTTTGCTACCTATCAAAGACAACAATGAAACTACTAGCAATGTTTTGCTAACATAAACAGCTTGCTTTCGGTTGACATCTTAAACAAAAAAAAAACTTTCGTTTTCGTGTGGGAGAATGTACAATATTTTAATTATTTTTTAACATTTTTTCCTTCTGATGCAACTCTGTTCATTATACTACCAATTTACTTTATTATTCTGCAACCCTGTGACATATACGAAACTTTTATACATGTAATAAAATTAACTCTCTTGGATTCTGGATACTGAAACTTACGCACGCGTTTTTACTTAACCTGAAAACGAGGTAACGAAAATTTTAATTACTATTAATGTTTTACCAACAACAGGGGAGTTTTCATACCAATTTGTTACTAGGGTCTCGAGATAAAGGCCAAAATGTGGATCAGGGTAACACTAGGATGTGTTTTTACATTATGGGTATCAAATTGAAGCTGTTGATGAGTGCTTTAGTACAGAGTAATTTTTATACCGCTGGGTGACTAGGGCCTCAAGATATAGGCCAAAACCTGGACCCGGATACCCCTAGAATATGTGTGTAATATGGATATCAAATGAAAGCTTTTGCTGAGAGCTTTAAAGTAATTTTCATTGTGATATTCGTTTTAGTCGCATCAACCTGGCAAAACTGATAAATATGCATGCGAAGCCGAAATAAAGACATGAATTAATAATACCCACATAACTATTTACATACGTCCTATTCGATTTGCCTGGCAATAATGGATGAAGAAGAATGGGAAAAACTTGAGAGAAGAGAAAAGAGGAAAGGAGACTGAGAAAGAGACAGAGCGAGACGAAGATATAGATAGATGAAGCGAAAAGACGGAGGGGGGAGTGAATAAAAGGATTAAGAAAAAGTGAGGAGGGGTAGGGGGCGGGGGGTCAGATTTAGACGGAAAAAGCTTATTAAAATGTATGCAGATAGATCAAATTTAGGGCAGAACAACGTCTGACGGATCTGCTAGTACTTCTATATATCAAAATGATCTGGGCGAAAAAAGAAATTCATTTAGCCATGCCCGTCCGTCCGTAAACACTATAACTTGAGTAAATTTTGAGGTATCTTAATGATGGTATGTAAGTTCCTCGGCACTCATCTCAGATCGCTATTTAAAATGACGAAATCGGAATATAACCACGCCCACTTTTTCGATATCGAAAATATCGAAAAACCGAAACAAAACTTGGTAGGTGGGTTGACCTCATGACGCAGAATAGAAAATTAGTGTAATTTTGAACAATGGGCGTGGCACGGCCCACTTTTAAAAGAAGGGGGCAACTCCCCCTTCCTAAAAACACCACCCCACCCGCAGAAAGGCAGAAGGCAGATTTTCTATTTTTTTTTTTATGAAGTAAACGTAATTTATTTTAAAAAATCGCTTCTTTTAATTACAAATATTCTATTTTTTTATGAAATAAACATAATTTATTAAAAAAAAAATAAAAGGCGCCGCAGGCGAAAAATGTGGAATAAAAACTCGCGCAATTTTTTATTTCAAATTTAAAAGTATTTATAAAATATACGTAAAATATTTAAAAAATAATTCAAGGTTCGATTCGAGCTCAAGGCCAGAACAATAATTTTTTTCTAATGATAATTATTGTTATTTTTTAATTTTTCTAAATTTGAAAAATTGTATTTTGTTTTTGGAATAGTAAGTAGAAAATTTTTCAGACAACCTGCCATAGCTGCTCAGATAGATCCATTTCGAAGGGTGCTAAGCCTTCATCATCAGTACGCTTTAGGCATGCTGCGCTAACCATTTAGCTATACAGCGGATGTTAAAAATAACAATAATTATCATTAGAAAAAAAGTATTGTTCTGGCCTTGAGCTCGAATCGAACCTTGAATCATTTATCAATAGGCCGATAAAAACAAAAACAATTATTTAAAAAATAAAAAGCGCCGCAGGCGAAAATTTGGAATAAAACATCGCGAGATTTATTATTCCAAATTTTCTATTCTTTCATAAAATAAATAGACGGAGTTGAATGAAAAAGGTCCATTTTCCTCGTTGGTACTATTTAAAAATTGTTCATTCGTTGGAACAATTTAAAGTATCTGTTAGCACCATGCAAGCAGTGAATTAGATAAAATGGCTGTATGCTTGTGTTCGCGGAAAGTAAACAAATAAATTATTAAATTTTACAATAATACGTAAATTTAAATAAATGAAAATAGTTGTTTGTGGTTTTATAAACATTATAAAGTGTACTTATGTATAAAATTCTTGTGAAAGTGTTCGTACGTAGATAAAAAGTGATAGTTATACCATGGTAACTTTAACAACTAATTACTAGTAAAATTGTTAATAACAATTAAAAATTACTCACTGATTCTCGTTGGGGAACTCCCTGAGAACCTATGTGCAAAATTGCAAGGGTCAAACCGCTTTCGTTTACGAATAAAACCAATTGGTCCCTTAATGTATAGCCGACCCAATACTTTTAAAATCATAAGTCGTCCAAAAATTTACCAATCCTTGTGAAATGTGGTAAGGGCATAGCTTCTATGATCATAACAGTTTTCTGTGAAAATGGGCGAAATCGGGTAAAGCCACGCCCAGTTTTTATACACAGTCGACCGTCTGTTCTTCCGCTCGGCCGTTAAGACGATAACTTGAGCAAAAATCGATGTATGTTTACTAAACTTAGGAATGGTTTTTTGACGCAAAATATAACTTTAGAAAAAACTTAGTAAAATGGGTGTGACACCTACCATATTAGGTAGAAGAAAATGAAAAAGTTCTGCAGGGCGAAATCAAAAGCCCTTGGAATCATGTCAGGAATACTGTTCGTGGTATTACATATATAAATAAATTAGCGGTACCCGACAGATGATGTTCTGGGTCACCCTGGTCCACATTTTGGTCGATATCTCGAAAACGCCTTCACATATACAACTAAGGGTCACTCCCTTTTAAAACACTTATTAATACCTTTAATTTGATACCCATATCGTACAAACACATTATAGAGTCACCCCTGGTCCACCTTTATGGCGATATCTAGAAAAGGCGTCCACCTATAGAACTATGGCAAAATCCCTTTTAAAATACTCTTTAATACCTTCCATTTGATACACATGTCATACAAACACATTCCAGGGCTACCATAGGTTCATTTTCCTACATGGTGATTTTCCCTTATTTTTTCTCCAAAGCTCTCAACTATGTTATGTTCGGTTACACCCAAACTTAGTCTTCCTTACTTGTTTTTTCATAGACTTTCATAATATAATTGATATTCGAGTATTCTAGAAATATTAGCATAATCTTCTTAGTTGGTATTATACCTCTATTATAATTAGGTTAGGTAATGTAGAACGATATGGTAACATCAATGTATTCGATATATTTCGATCATTTCTATAAGAAAATAAAGAATATACAATACAATACAATACAATGTCTAGGTATCAGCTTAAATTATTCTTTGAGCATGATTGTGCATATTTGTTAATACCGAATAAAGAAATACCATATTTCAACATAATCGTTGGCGACGAGAAAAAATTGGCGTACCAAGATGGATCCCCAGCAACTAAATAACCTCATAACCGCATTATCATCGATGGCGACGGCGATGCAACAACAGCAATCAAATAGTGGGGCAAATACCCAGAGTGTTACCATTCTAACCTCATTTGAAGAATTTAACCCAAAGTCGGAGTCGATCAGGAACTACAAGAGTCGTCTGGAGCTGCACTTTCAAACTAAAGGTATTTTCGACAATAAAGAATAATGCACTAAATTGTTATTGCAATATATAGGTGCATCCAACTATGCACTCTTAGTGACGTTGGCAACGCCACGTGTAGTGATCGAATTGCAATATGCCGAAGTCATAAAACTCCTCGAGGATCATTTCAATGTCAAAAAGAATGTACTGGTAGAGCAGCATAGATTTTTGTCTGAAGTTCAGAACGAGAACGACAATCGCAGAGTTTTCAGCCCAACTTCAAAGAAAGGCAACAGACTGCGAGTTCTCATACGAATGTTGCAAGTCAGTGGCGAACTTATTTATACGCGCGCAATTCATAAGGGGGCTATACAATAGTTACATTCGAGAACAACCACTACAAAATCCTGGGGATACTTTTGCAAAGTTAGTTGAGCGGGCATCTACGCTGGAAGCAGCGAAAAGCGATAGTCAGGAAATAGCATCAGGAACCGCTGCCAACGATGTTAAATAAATCACAGCTAAAGGGAAAGATTACGAAATTACGCCGGGTACACGTTGTTGCCAGGAAGTGATTTTAATAAACTGAATCTAAATGTAAAGCTACAGAAATCTAACGTTGCGTTCCGTTCGTATACGGGAGAAATATTTCTGCCAAAGGGAGTTACTAAAGTTAATGTACAATGCAAAAATAACAAATCATGTCGTATCTTCTAAGCATTCTCCCCTCTTAGGTCGAGTTTGGATTCGCAGGCTAGGTATAAAGCTAGAAGATGTTGATAAACATACAAAAGACAAAACCCTATGCAACATAAATTCCGTTGAAAGCTTAATAACAAAATACCCGGAAGTATTTGAAGAAAAAGTAGGGTGCATTCCAAACTTGTCGTGCCACTGAAGCTAGTACCAGCAGCGAAACCAATATTCCTGAAAGAGCGCCAAGTGCCCTTTGCATTGAGAGAAAAAGTAGAAGACGAGCTCGACGTGTGGGAGCGCGATGGCATTATTAGAAAAGTAAACACAAGCAATTGGGGGTCACCATTAGTAGTTATTCCGAAACCGAATGGGAAAGTTCGGTTATGCGTCGACTACAAAATAGCAGTTAATCCACAATTGGAGCCAGCTCACTACCCTATTAAAAGAGTTGCCGAAATACTGAATACACTTAAAGATTGTACATATTTCTGTAAGCTTGACTTGTATAAGGCATATCTGCACGTGAGTGTCGATGAGGAAAGTAAGCATATGCAAACAATATCGACACACAGAGCTACATATCGCATGAACCGGCTTGCGTTCGGAGTTAAGACAGCTCCAAGTGAATTCAATCGTATTTTAGACCAGATTTTGCGTGGCTTACCAGGAACGTCGTCCTACTTCAATGATATTATTGTGTGCGCAAAAACAAAGGAAGAGTACGAGGAAAGGCCAACCAAGTGTTTAGATAAGTTAAAAGAATATAATTTGCACGTTAACAGAGAAAAAAGTCAGTTTTACGAAGAGAAGATACAGTACCTGGGGTACATGGTAGAATACAACAAAATTACAAAGTGTCCGGAAAAATTAAGGGCCATTCAAAAAATGCCTACCCCAAAGAGTCCAGATGATCTAAGGAGATTTCTGGGAATGATAACCTATTACTCACGTTTCATCCCAAATTTATCGACCATTACGTCCCCATTAAGGACGCTATTAACGAAAAGTACAAAATTCAAATGGTCTGATGAATGTCAATCTTCTTTCGAAAGACTTAAAAGCGAAATTTTAACTGACCGAGTATTAATGCCTTACGATGACAAATTGCCGGTAGTTTTGACGTGCGATGCGAGTCCTACGGGCGTTGTGGCAGTACTTGCCCATGAAATAAAAGGGGTTGAACACCCCATTTCCTTCATATCACGAGCCTTAACTAAAGCAGAGCAAAATTATAGCCAGTTAGATCGCGAAGCACTAGCAATAATATTCGCAGTCCACAAATTTTTTCAATACTTGTATGGAAGATAGTTTACGCTGGTAACGGATAACCGGCCCCTATCACGAATCTTGCACCAGAACGAAAAAATCCCGGCAATGACATCGGCTCAACTTCTGCGTTATGCCTCGTTCCTACAAGGGTTTAGCTATAAGATGAAGCACCGAAAATCCGAACTAATTGCACACACTGATTGCTTGTCTAGAGCACCTGCAAAAGATACGTCGAATAGGTTGACACATTTTCTGGACGATGAGGTAACTGCAATTCAAACTCAAACAGTCAATACAATATCCACTAACACAGTTACAGCGATATCAATTGCGAAAGAAACTGAAAGGGATCCAGAGTTAGCTGAAGTGAAAACAGGGTTAATAAATGGTAAAATTCATGATCCAGAATACACCTTACAAAATGGTATTATATTGAAAGGACAACGGGTAATGATTCCGAAAACCTTGCGTGACGAAATCCTAAAGGAGTTACACTTCACTCATTTAGGAATAGTAAAAATTAAACAATATTGTTGGGAGAAGCCGCAAGAAAACTTTGAAAGGGTTCATATTGACTACGCGGGCCCATTTCAAAATCATTATTTTTTCGTTCTCGTTGACGCAAAGTCAAAATGGCCAGAAGTAAAAGTAATAGGAAACGCACCCACTTCCGAGAGCACGATCGAGTTATTGCAAGATATATTTTCAATACACGGGCTTCAACAAGTGCTCGTGTCCGACAACGCTACTATTTTTCATAGTAAAACATTCCTGTCCTTCTGCCAAAGTAATGGTATCGTTCAAAAATTTATTACACCAGGCCACCCTGCTACGAACGGGTTAGCGAAAAGACACATTCAAACGTTGAAGAACAAACTCCAAGCAATGCAAAACATCAACGCGCCAATGCGTAAGAAGGTACAAGAAATTGTCAGCCGCTACAGAATTTCCGTTAGAAAATAACAAGACTCCGGCGGAAATTTATGTAGGTCGGAAAATTCGAAGCAAGCTATATGCCATTAAGGCCGTACAACATAGCCATTCCACACCATCAGATACGTTCTCAAAGCGCGTCCGCCATTTTAGCGTGGGAGATCGGGTACAGGTAAAATGGTTTAACAAAAATAAAGCAACATGGAATTTCGGCATAGTGACGGAAAAGTACGGTAAACTACATTACCAAGTGCGACTGGATAATGGCTATAGTCTTAAGCGACACGTTAACCAACTCCATAAGTAAAGCGTGTCTAACAGAGAAGAACGAGAAGAGGTTGTGGAAAGGGAGAAAAAGCCAAAGCAGTCAAATGAGGTAATGATCGAAACTCGGAGAGCTCCATACGAGGGGCCACAGCAGCAAACCGAAAGAGACGAGTCAATAGAACCGAATGAAGAACAAGAACCCGGACCAAGGAACGAACAGGTTAGACGTTCGGGAAGGCAATGGAAGCAACCAGTCCGACTTAAAGACCATGTCCTTTATTAGCGTGGGAGAATATTATATATCTATTTCAATTAGGTTAGGTAATGTAGAACGATATGGTAACATCAATGTATTCGATATAATTCGATCATCTTTATGTGAATGGCTAGGTATCAGCTTTAATTATTCTTTGAGCATGATTGTGCATATTTGTTAATACCGAATAAAGAAATACCATATTTCGACATAATAGTTGGTTTTGTTAGTATATCGGAGGATCAAAAAAATTCAAAATTTTGAGTCTAATCAATTTACAATTAAACATACGACGATATTTGCCCTGTCGGTTTCTATCACAAACAGAAATACAAACATAACATTGTCCAGCCCTTTTGGCGTGTATTGCTCAATTATTAGCCGAAACTACGCGAACCAAAAAAGGTTTCGAAAAAATTCAATATTCGAGAAGTATCCCAACTTGCAGAAAAGTCTCGAAGTATGCAGTTTTGGGTAAGGCTTAAGTGCAGTATACGGACAATTCCAAAATCAAAAAAAGAAGTATAAGGATTGATAGACATGGTCAAGGTGAGTATAACTACACAATTTTTTTGTGGGCAAATGACAATAACAGGAGTTATTAAGGGTGAAAGTTCATATAAAGCATTTTTTTAAATCTAAATTTCTCCTTAAGTATCGAACCGATTTTCATTTTAGCGTGGGAGATCGGGTACAGGTAAAATGGTTTAACAAAAATAAAGCAACATGGAATTTCGGCATAGTGACGGAAAAGTACGGTAAACTACATTACCAAGTGCGACTGGATAATGGCTATAGTCTTAAGCGACACGTTAACCAACTCCATAAGTAAAGCGTGTCTAACAGAGAAGAACGAGAAGAGGTTGTGGAAAGGGAGAAAAAGCCAAAGCAGTCAAATGAGGTAATGATCGAAACTCGGAGAGCTCCATACGAGGGGCCACAGCAGCAAACCGAAAGAGACGAGTCAATAGAACCGAATGAAGAACAAGAACCCGAACCAAGGAACGAACAGGTTAGACGTTCGGGAAGGCAATGGAAGCAACCAGTCCGACTTAAAGACCATGTCCTTTATTAGCGTGGGAGAATATTATATATCTATTTCAATTAGGTTAGGTAATGTAGAACGATATGGTAACATCAATGTATTCGATATAATTCGATCATCTTTATGTGAATGGCTAGGTATCAGCTTTAATTATTCTTTGAGCATGATTGTGCATATTTGTTAATACCGAATAAAGAAATACCATATTTCGACATAATAGTTGGTTTTGTTAGTATATCGGAGGATCAAAAAAATTCAAAATTTTGAGTCTAATCAATTTACAATTAAACATACGACGATATTTGCCCTGTCGGTTTCTATCACAAACAGAAATACAAACATAACATTGTCCAGCCCTTTTGGCGTGTATTGCTCAATTATTAGCCGAAACTACGCGAACCAAAAAAGGTTTCGAAAAAATTCAATAATCGAGAAGTATCCAAACTTGCAGAAAAGTCTCGAAGTATGCAGTTTTGGGTAAGGCTTAAGTGCAGTATACGGACAATTCCAAAATCAAAAAAAGAAGTATAAGGATTGATAGACATGGTCAAGGTGAGTATAACTACACAATTTTTTTGTGGGCAAATGACAATAACAGGAGTTATTAAGGGTGAAAGTTCATATAAAGCATTTTTTTAAATCTAAATTTCTCCTTAAGTATCGAACCGATTTTCAAAAAATTTTTTTTTCATTGTATAGTAGTAAAATTACCTTTCATTTGATATGCTGTTTGTATTCCTATCCCGTAAAATACTTAAAAAATTCGATGTTTAAAAGTGCTATATTTACTAAGTAAATTACGCATATACCTTAACAGATGTTTGGAAAATAACCGTTATTTCAATTTATTGAAAAGTGTTAATTTAAACTGTTAAATACAAGTGCAAATTATTATGGCAAATATAAAGTTGTTGCAAATTTATCAAATATTTGAGTGCTGTGAAAGTGGTCCCATAAGTGAGTCAGCCCTGCATACACTGCAAGAGTGGGGATTGATTCCCAGCGAGGGCGAGTATTTGTGTAGTGCAGGCCATGTTCTCAAGTTAATTGAAAATGCTGATAGCGGTGACGGTTACTCTTGGAGGTTAGGTTATATATGCTAGCATGTGATTATGTGTTAATTTTTAAAATTATTTAGGTGTTGTGCTCTCAAGAAGGGCAAGGGCAAACGTAGATGTAACGTTAAAAGTCTCGTTAAGAAAGAATACATTTTTCGATAAATCAAAGCTTCCCATTTTCAAAATGGTAGCTTTCGCGTATTTATGGATTAAAAACACTACCCTCGATTTCATTATGGATGAGCTCACGATAGCAAAACATACGGCGGTCGATTGGAGCAGCTGTTGTCGCGAGGTGGTGTTTGATGGTATGATCATAAATAAGACTAAGATTGGCGGGGACGGGGTGATTGTTTAAATCGACGAAAGTAAGTTTGTTCGTTGGAAGTACCACCGCGGTCATCGTGTAGAAGGGCAATGGGTGTTCGGTGGGGTGGAGAGGGGAACTAACAGATGTTTTATGGTACCTGTGGAGAAAAGGGACAAAGATACTTTGCTGCAAATCATAAAAGAATGGATTTTACCCGGTTACATAGTTGTGTCCGATTTCTGGAAGGTACGTTGATTTGATAATTATATATTTCATTCATTTATAAATATACATTTATGTATATCGTTTAAAGGCATATGATTGCTTGCAGGATGAGGGTTATGTACATTTTAAAGTGAACCACTCGCTCAACTTTAAAGACCCCGAAACTGGCCAGCATACAAATACGATCGAAGGGTTATGGAGGCATGCCAACGTCTTTATGCCCCAATTCCACCGCAAAAAGCAATTCTTTTGCGGCTATTTGGCAAAATTTAATTTTTTGCGGCATTGCAAGGCTACTAATATTGACCCTTTAAAAACATTTTTTAAAATGGCTGGGAAAGTATGAAAGTATTCTGCGCAGAAATACTGTGGATGACGGTGGGGTGCAATAAAGCCATACGCAATAACGCCATACGGCTTTATTTCCAATCAGATTGAGAAATAAAGCCATATGGCCTTATTTCCAATTGCTAATGGAAATAAAGCCAGTATGGCCTTATTGCCATTTTCAAAACATGGTTGTGGTAATTTTATTAGGCTGTACCTAAAAACGCGCAAAAGAGTGCGTACCGTGGCATGTTGCCACGGTTCAGGCAACCACCCGGACTTGGCATGGCGTAGCTCAGGGTTATTTAAATAAGGGCGGCCGGAGACCCAAACTAAATCCACGCAAAACACTTTTATCCACAGTTTTTCTTGTGGGTACTTCAAAATTATCAAAATTACAACAACCACATGAAAATTTTCTATTTTGTTTGGAAATATCTCCGAAATGTAGTAAAATTTCCAATTTCCGCTTTCGGATTCGTGATCCTGGGTCCAAACATCACCCGATATTTTTGGACGAGTTTTAGCAGTTGTAAGCTAAATTAAAGAATTACCCAGTTTTGTAGTCCACTCAATTTTAGTCTATCAAAGTACAAGTAATGAGTCTCTATAAAGGTGCACCTTTTTCTTACATTTTCAAAGAATATTTTCTACGTCGAATACGCTCCAATTCGAGCATTTTCCAAGACCCACACCGGGTTAGGGGGTTAGAATATACCCGCGGTAGGTATGCCTGTGGTAAGAGGCGATTAAAGTACAGGATTCAAGGGGTTTGTGTAGCTTCTCCAAATCCAATTGTCAACTTCACCAATCCGTGGCGAATCCTGTTCCATTAACAGCCGAGGCTTAGGCGACCCCGAACTCCTCAAGGATCTAGGGGGTGGGAGGGGGGTATGGCGTAGAAGGTCGCATGTGGTCATAACAAATCGTTCCCGAGATGGTGTTGTTGTATTAACGATAAAGACGCTCCCCGAAGGCTTTAGGGAGTGTTATCGATGTGATGGTCCTTTGCCGCATATAGATCCGGCACGCTCCGGTAACAAAGCACCCTTAAGGTACTAGCCCGACCATCGCGGGAACGATTTGTATGACCACATAAACCTTCAGGCCATCCCACCCTCCCCACCCCCTAGTTCCATGAGGAACTTGGGGTCGCCAGAGCCCCGTCTGTTAATGAAGCAGGATTCGCCGCCCACAACGCATTGGAGACTGTCCTTATCGCTACAACAAGAACAACAAGCATTTTCCGAGCCACCCTAAGATGATGCGGACATTACGCTGGGCATCCTAACGCAGCTCCTGTTGTTGTTGTTGTAGCAATGCTCGCCCCACCTAATAGCCGCGACCGATCACAAATTGTCATCAATATCCTCTAACGGGAGTCCAAGGAAACTTGCCGTTTCAACAGGGGTGGACCATAAGGAAAGGGATGTTAGAGGCGTTGGTTCCACATTACAATTGAAGAGATGGTTGGTGTCATGTGGGGACACATTGCAAGCGGGGCATACATTTTGTATGTCGGGGTTGATTCTGGATAGGTAAGAGTTTAACCTAGTATCCAGAACGAAGTTGAGCAAGAGTGACACGCGTTTCCCTGGGGAGTATGCGTTACTCTTCCGCGAGTTTTTGATAATTTTCGTTAAGTACTGGATTCACTGGGCAATTCCCGGCATAAAGGTCCGACGACTGTTTATGGAGTTCACCAAGGACCTGCTTGTGTTTTTTCACTTCATACGGCTGGGTTCTCAGGTGCCGTATTTCCTCAAAATGCTTACGGAGATGACTCCTTAAGCCTCTAGGCGGTGCTGGTTCATCAATCAGATGTCTGTTGGGATGCCCAGGTTTCTGGGTATTCAACAGGAACTGTTTGGTCAGCATCTCATTTCTCTCCCTGATGGGGAGTATTCTCGCCTCATTATGCAGATGGTGTTCTGGGGACATAAGAAGACAGCTGGTGGCGATTCTGAGAGCAGTATTTTGGCAGGCCTGTAGTTTCTTCCAGTGGGTGATTTTTAGGCTTGGCGACCATATGGGTGACGCGTAGCACGTAATCGGCTGGCTAATTGCTTTGTATGTAGTCATGAGCGTTTCTTTATCTTTTCCCCAAGTACTGTCAGCGAGGGATTTGAGGAAATTGTTACGGCTCTGAATTCTCGGAACAATTGCGGCTGCGTGCTCACCAAAATGTAGATCCTGATCAAACGTCACACCCAAGATTTTGGGGTGTAGGACAGTCGGTAGCGTAGTGCCATCGACGTGGATGTCGCGGAAGATTTAGTCGGTGATAATGCCAGGTGGTTTCGTGAGGCGAAAAAACTGTAGAGATCAGGGAGGAAGCCGTTTATTTTATTGCATAGCGCATCGATCTTTGGACCTGGGCCTGTGACCATTATTGTGCAGTCATCGGCGTAGGAAACGATTGCGACTCCTTCCGGTGGTGAAGGTAGCTGAGATATGTAGAAATTAAACAAAAGTGGGGATAGGACACCACCCTGTGGCACCCCTTGTTTAATTCTCCTTGGTTTTGATGTTTCGTTTCTAAATTGCACCGATGCCTGCCGACCAACCAGATAATTTGCGGTCCACCTTTTAAGACATGGGGGAAGGGTAGACCCTTCCAGGTCTTGCAGTAACGAGCCATGGTTGACCGTATCAAAAGCTTTTGATAGGTCTAGCGCTACGAGTACTGTTCTATGGTGGGGGTATTGATTTAAACCGCAATTTATCTGGGTGCTAATGGCATTTAGCGCGGTGGTAGTGCTATGGAGTTTTCTGAAGCCATGTTGATGAGGGGCTAGCTGCAAATTTGCTTGGAAATAAGGGAGCAAATGGGCTTCAAGCGTCTTTGCCACTGGCGATGGGAGAGATATCGGACGATACGACTCACCTATGTTAGCTGGTTTCCCAGGCTTTAGTAGCGGGACCACCTTGGCCATTTTCCATTTCTCAGGTATGACAAAGGTGGAAAGAGACAAGAAGAAACCCTCTTTCCCTAGGCTTTTAAGCATCGGCATGGCTATGCCGTCTGGGCCCACTGCTTTGGATGGTTTAGCACGACCAATGGCGTCCTCCACCTCTTTAGCGGTGATGGTGATTGGTGACGCGCTGAATTTGTGTTTATGTGCGTGTCTATTGGCTCTCCGTCTATCTTTGTCGACCGTAGGATGCATTATATATTGTCGGCAGAAAGCGCTCGCGCATTTTTCCGCGTCCGACAGCACTTTGTCGCCAAAGGCGATGGAAACTTTGTCTTTGTGCTTAGTCGGATTCGATAGGGGCTTTACGGTGGACCAAAGTTTACCCACACCGGTAGAGAGGTACAACCTCTTAGGTGGTCTTCCCATTTCGCCCGCTTGTGTTCATCCACAAGCAATCTGATGCGTTGGTTTATATCCCTTATTTGGGGGTCGCCTGGATCAAGCTGTCTTATAAGGTCACGTTCTCTCGCTAAGTTTGCGGCCTCCGCCGGGAAGTGGGCCGGATTTCGGGAATTCTCCCGGCGGGAATGAAATGTGCCGAGGCGGATTTAATGACCTTACGGAAGGCACGCTCCCCTTGGCGGGCATCAGTCGGGATAGGGAGGGCAGCAAAGCGGCTGTCTGTAAAGGATTTATATTCTTCCCACTTTCCTTTTTTGAAGTTTATGAAAGTGCGTTTTTCAGTGACGATGAAGTCGGCGGTACGCATACAAACAGGTGATTGGAACGAATATAAAAATATAAATCGTATCTACAAAAAGCTAGTAAAAATAAAGAAAGTTAAATATATGGAAAATGAAGTCGAAATGAATGAAAATAACGCCAAAGAAATGTGGAAACATCTTAAGCAAGTGGTTTGCTTAACGAGAGATAACGAATGGATTAAAAAGGCGATAATAGATGGTATGATGGTAGAAAATGAAACTGATCTGGCAAATGGTCTAAATAGGTTCTTTATAAATAGCGTAATAGAAATTAATAACATCATAAAACCTTGCCGTGTAGCACTAAGTGATGTACAAGTCAATTCTAGATTAAAGTTTGCCAAAATAACAACAGATGAAGTTATTAATATTCTGAAAGAGTTCAAATATAAAATAGACGGCAGAAAACTTTTATCTGATGGAGTACTTAAAGACTGTATATCGTATACAGGATATTTCTACGCACAAATAATCAATAACAGCCTAGAAGAGGGTCTCGTACCAGAAAAGTGGAAAACGTCAACGGTGATACCAGTGGAAAAAGTTAAAAAGACAGTAAAACCTGAAGAACTTAGACCCATACACCCTGCCTAGTGATTGTAAAATACTTAAAGCTTATGTTAAGAACCAGTTAACGAAATACCTTGAAGATAATAATATACTAGCCCACCAACAGTCAGGCTTTAGAAAGAAACATTCATGTGAGACAGCTCTTAATTTGGTGATACATGACTGGAAAGAAGAGTTAAATAATAAAAAAGTGGTTGTTTCAGTCTTCCTAGACCTCAAACGAGCTTTTGAAACAGTGGATAGGGATATCTTAATCAAAAAAATGCAACGTATTGGTATAACTGGTATAGAAACTGACTGGTTTCGCAGCTATTTGAAGCAGAGGAGATAGAAAACGGCTATAAATACCGTGATGTCTGATGAATTGGAAGTACCCATAGGGTTACACAAGGCTCAGTTTTGGCACCGATACTGTTCTTAATTTATATTAATGATATAGTTAACGCTATTGAAGGTTGTGAAATTAAACTATTCGCTGATGATGCATTAATAATGATTAGTGAGAATAATATTAATTCTGCACTTTCTAAAATACAACATGAACTGAATAAGCTGTATAAATGGTTGTGCGGAAATAGACTGAAACTTAATATAAATAAAACGAAATTTATGATAATAACAAGGAGGAACGTTAATGAGGATATAATTGGTTTAAAAATAAATGATGAAAGCATACAAAAAGTTGACAGTATAAAATATTTGGGAATTATAATTGATAACAAACTCAAGTTTGAAGAACATATAAACTACACAGTCCAGAAAGTTGCGACAAAAATTGGGGTTATGCAGAGAACATCCAAATATATTCAAAAAAAGTACAAAATAATTATATATAAGTCGATTATAGAACCGCACTTTGTAAACTGCCCATCTATTATATTCATTGTGTCAGACAAAGAAATAGATAACTTCAAAAGATGCAAAACAGATGTATGAGATTTATTCTTAAAAAACCTAGAGATACTCGTACGGCTGATATGCTGAGAAGTTTGAACTGGTTAAGTGTCAAGCAAAAGATTTTTTTTCACGCTATGAAGTTTATATTTAATATTAAAAGTGAAATGTACCTGAATATCTAAGTAAAAACGTAGTATTAGTTAAGCAAACACATAACATTAATACAAGGAATAAACACAATTTCAAACTGCCTTTATTCAGAACTGAAATAGATCAGCAAAATATTTTTTATAAAGGTTTAAAAAGTTTCAATGAACTGCCTATAGATATAAAAAGTTGTAATGAAATCGTAGCTTTTAAAGCAAAACTTTATGAATATTGTAAAACCTTAGCAATAAGATAGTAAATTGTAATATAATTTATGAATTAGGCTTTTTTGCCGTAATAAATAAATGAAATGAAAAATTGCTGTTGTGGCCCCGGGGCTGGGCGTCCTTGGGCAAGCATTGGGGTACCCGGATGATTTGGGTTTGCGACCTGGCAACATGGCGCGATGAAACCCGTCGGGGGGTTGCCGTCGCGGAGACCAGAACATCTAGGAAAGTGGCACCACCCAAGGCAGGAGCTGCATTGGGCGGATGTCGCAAACCTATATATTCAGTGCTGGCAGACGGTGCAAACGGAGGTAGGGACTAAGAGTCTGTTTCCCTGACCTGCACGATTGCTGGCGGAAAAGAGGGGGGGGGGGGCAGGCGGGGGCAGGGGCTGATGCTCAGCATTGCTACCAACTCTACTACGAAGGTAGTAGTTATGAGTGGTATCAGCTGTTTGAGTTGTTGGCGCCGTGGGGCGCGAGCAGCAGCGGCTACTTGTTGTGGCTTGCTGAGCAGCGGGGCTGCTGGAAGGTAGTGGGGGGCGCTTAGGCGTAGACTACGGGACGCCATTGGTCGTGAACAGCAAGGAGCCACAAAAGATTTATAAAAGTTAGGTGGACGTCGGGTTTTGGGATCAAGCCCAGAACAACCTGTCCGATGCAACCATCCCTGGCACGAGACGCACTGAACAGAGTATGACCGTCCTAAAAAGATTCTTTTCCGGCAGATGCAGCAAAACCATTTCTCAGGACCGGCGTCAGGAGACGGACCCGGATTGGATTCGATGCCTTCCCGGAGTAAGAGAATATGGAGCAGTCCTGCTGCAAGGAGCTGTTGGGAGGATGACAATTTGTGGGAGGAACGAAACAAATTAGATGGGGTCACACTGAAATGACAATCCTTGGTCGGGAAAAATCCCGTCGCTCCGGTACATAGAACCGACTGCCTTGGGAAGCACCAACGCAGCTCCTTATGGTATCCTATGTTGGCTGGGGTCGAGCTAATAGGCGCGATATACATACATAAAACAAAAAGTTAGCAATGTAATTCTTATCATACTTACGGCACAGTTACTTTTTGCTCTTCCGTTGTAAATTCTTCTTTGGTCACAAAGGTTGTTGAATGAATTGTGTCGCTATATTCAGTATTTTCTTCATCATATTCAATGGGCTCGTTTTTGATAAATTCGCTTAACTCGTCTTGCGAATTTTCACAATAATCCAGCAATTTTTCGTTTTTTAGTAAATGCTCAGCAGTACTCCATTGTGCTGATTCCGACTCAATTGCTTGCTGTCTGCCTTCAAGAGCCGTTTCTGTTTCTCGAAGAAGTGAGTTTTGAGCAGTGCATTTGGGCTGGCAACTGCTCAACGGATATGAATCTGTGTCGTTTGGTAATACTTCATCTACAATTGCTGCCTCCATCATCGACATGTTTAAATAATCCCATTTTTTAGAAACCATTTCTCGCATCTTATGTTCGGATTGCACGCACAATTTTTGGAACCGATATGCACTTATCAATTGGTGCAAGCATTTACAACAAATTTTTTTTGGTAGGTCGTCACTTAGCTGCACTTCCATTATTTGGGGTATTGTGCTGGATAACAAGTCAGCTATTCGTAATTCATCGCATTCCTCAATTATTTCAAAGATAGATTGGTGTTGTGGTTCAGCGCTGCCTTCAGATGTGAATGCTTCCAGTTTAAACATACAGGTCCGACACAGGTAATCGATATGTAGATCATCTGTATCCATTTCAGCGTGTATCTGCTTCAGTCAGTGCAAAATTATAAAAAAAAAAACCACAGAAAAACCAGTGAAGAGACTTAGGGATGAAACGATACTAGAAAATACAATTAGGTATTCACACTTCACACACCGATACCAAGAAAATTTGTAGTCGATACTTTTGCATAGAGTACTCGGTATTTTGCATCGACTACTTAGGTATCGGAAAAAGTGGCAGTATCGACAAACACACGATACCATTGTGAATGAAACTAATCCCGTCTTCCCGTGAGTTTTACAGCTCCGGCTCACGCTCAATTCTCACAGGAATGCTCTGGATCATTGAGAGATTTGAGAAGCAGATGTCGTGAAATTTTCGCACACGTGAAATGTGATAGGCAGATGCCGCCGCTGTTTTTCATTTAACTCATACGGCGAAAGGCCAAGCAGCGACAACTATTTTTGGAAAAGTAGGTTTATTAAAGGCAGCGTTGCCAAACTAAAGACAAGTAATTAACAAATTATTTGGCTCGCAAATTGAACCAGACTTCTATTTAGATTTACTGTCTCAAATCCTTGTTGTTGCATTTATTTATTATCTGGCTCAGGATTTAGCCACCGGATGATGCCATAAGTGTGATATCTTATCTGTCAACTGCCTGACAGGATGTTCAATATGGCTACTTTTTAACGTTTTGACAAGGTGTTCAATATGGCGGCGCCTATCTTCAGCGGGTGATAGAAAGAGATACAGACTGAGACAGCGATAGACAATTACAAATCAGGTGATCCAATCACTTTGGTATTTTGTAGGGGTGGGACTATCCGAATAAAAATTATCCGAATAATAAACTCTTTTATCCGCCAGGTATTCGTAATCCGAATAATATTTATTCGGATTTTTTATTCGTTTATTCGGATAGTACTATCCGGATAGTGCGCACTATCCGGATACTTCGAATAGTAAAATAAAAGACATTGCGTTTATGTTACGCTCATCGCTTGTGCAGATGAGCATGCACATATATTTATACGTACATATATTTATGTGTGTATAGATGCATATATGCAAATATTTTTGTTTGTTCGGGGTTGCTTTGTTAATATTCATTTATTTAGTTATATATATTTACGTAACTAAAGTTGTGCTTGAGGCTTAAACTAGAAATAGTTATCGGGGTCGTTTACAACTGTACTGATCATAGAACTTTGTTTATTAGTAAACAGGTGTGGAAATGGTAATATGGTAGGGATTTTTGTTTCCCATATACATACATATATACATATGTATGTATGTAAGTTGTATGGAAAATTTTTGTTTTGATATCTTTTGGTTTGTATAAACATCTAATTGGTCACCATTAAAAAAAAAAAGTTTACATGTCATTGTCAACATTTTTTGCGTAGTCTAATGGATCAAAAGTTATTTAAGGTCAATGTTAACTTAATGAAAACTTTGGACTTTTTTCTAAAATAAAGTTTGAAGCAATCCATTTTAAACATAACAAAATTCTGGTGGAATTAGTGACTAGTTTCAAAAACGACTGTCTGTCTGTTTTAGCCGCTCCTTAAAATTTTGATTGTCCTTGAACGCGTTAAAGCTGTAATATAAATACCCAAATATGCATATAAGCATATTCTAACATATGTACATGTTGTATTCTTGCAGATTCCTTTGAATTTAATTTAAATAACTTTTGATCCATCAGACTTCGCAAAAAATGTTGACAATGACATGTAAACTTATTTTTTTAATGGTGACCAATTAGATGTTTATACAAACCAAGAGATATCAACACAAAAATTTTCCATACAATTTACATACATACATATGTATATATGTATGTATATGGGAAACAAAAATCCCTACCATATTACCATTTCTACACCTGTTTACTAATAAACTAAGTTCTATGATCAGTACAGTTGTAAATGACCCCGATAACTATTTCTAGCTTAAGCCTCAAGCACAACTTTGGTTACGTAAATATACGTAACTGAATAAATGAATATTAACAAAGCAACCCCAAACAAACAAAAATATATGCATATACATATGCATCTATACACACATAAATATATGTACGTATAAATATATGTGCATGCTCATCTGCACAAGCGATGAGCGTAACATAAACGCAATGTCTTTTATTTTACTATTCGTAGTATCCGGATAGTGCGCACTATCCGGATAGTTCTATCCGGATAGTACTATCCGGATAGTACTATCCGAATAAACGAATAAAAAATCCGAATAAATATTATTCGGATTATTTGAAACGAATAAATTTATTCGTTTATTCGAATAACGTTTATTCGAATATAATTCGAAAATAATCCCACCACTAGTATTTTGACGTCTATGCAGAAGATATCACACTTATAGCTGAATTCAGTAAGCCATCTCTAGTCACTGTTAGAGACAATTTGGGGTGAAAATCACTTTTGAGACAATTTGCCATTCTGTAAGCTGTCTCGTGTCTCCAGCCTCACAAAAGCAATCACTAATTTGTGAGCTGGGCCGGGGCACATCACAAACGTGAAAATTTCAGAAAAAGTATGAAAATTATTTGCGAAAAACGCTTTAAATATATTTTTTTTATTCCTCAAATTAAAATAAACATAGAAAAAATTAAAAAACAGAAAATACTTAAGAAAACATCAACTCTATGTGGCGCCGCTGAGATTCGAACCTACACACTTTGGGTTTTTCTATAAAAGTTGTGAACGGCGTCTTAGCGAGCTCAGCCACAACACCACTCAACATTGCGTTGACAAAATGCAATGCTATATTATTTGTTCAATGTATGAGTAAATTGTCATTTTGGTGAATTTCGTTGATATGGTGAATTGTTTTTGTGACTTTCGTTTACTGAATACCGAAATCATCTCAAGTCACAAAAATTGTCTCTAAAGGATAATCTCAAATTTAGAGACTTGAGATGAGACTGAATTACAGAATTCAGCCGTTAGTTTCATTCACAATGCCCGATATACTCGCACCACAAATCACACACATAAGATTGCGCATTCACGAGTTCAAAATTGCTTCGTTCTGCGCATATACGTCACAGTTGACTGCTTGACCGAATGAATGAAAGAGAGATAAAAACAAGAGCAATGCGCATGTAAACATTACATCAGCTGCTTTTATGACGTATGAATTGACCCCTTTCCTTTAGCTCTTTTTTTTCTCGCTATTTTTTTAATTCGCTCAATCGTCAACTGTGACGTAGATGCGCAGAACGAAGCAATTTTGAAATCGTGAATGCTCAATCTGGGTATGTGATTACTTACTATATTGAAATTGCTTGCGGCCGCCGTGGTATGATGGTAGAATTAGAAGAAAATTTTTCCTAAGAAGGGTCGCCCCAAGGCAGTGTTCGGCATGCACTCCGAGTGTATTTCTGCCATGAAAATCTCTCAGTGAAAACGCATCTGCCTTGCAGATGCCGTTCGAAATCGGCATAAAGCAAGTAGGTCCTGTCCTTCCAATTTGTAGGAAAAATTAAAAGGAGCACGACACAAATTGGAAGAGAAGCTCGGCCTAAAATCTCTCCGGGGGTTATCGCGCCTTTCATTTGTTTTAATTTTATTGGAACTGTTTCACAAACCTTGATATTGTCTGGAACGGTTTATATCTATTTCCTTCGCCGTTTTTTAATATTCTCTTTCCCAAATTAGTCCAGCTAAGGTGATATGATATTTTTGTAAATTAGAATCTCAAAATGCTATAAAAGGATGGCGGGTTACGATTTACAGAGCGGTGCACTGCAAATTTTTTATTATCCGAAATTGTAGACGGTGGTTTAAAAAGATGGGTCTTACGTCAATATCAATAATCAATTAATCCTCATCTATCTCTATCTTCGTCTCACTCTATCTTTTTCTCAGTCCCCTTCCCTCTTTTCTCTTCTCTCAAGTTCGTCTCATTTTTCTTCATCTCTTATTTCCAGTCCCAGAGGGTGGTATGTATTTTTTTCCATTCCCATTCCGAGTACCAGTCCCACTCCGAGTTCCAGTTTCAGTCCCAGTCCTAGTCCCAATCCCAGTCCCAGTCCATCTCTGGTCTACTTCCCGGAAAAAAGGATCGTAAATACTAATATAGGAAAATTTGTATACCAAATTTCAGGCAAATCGGTTCGGACGTATGTATATAGGTATGTGGACATTATTAATTCATGTCTTTATTTCGGCTTCGCATTCATATTTATCAATTTTGTCAGGTTGCTGCGAATAAATTGAATATCAAAATGAAAATTATTTTAAAGATTTCAGCAACAGCTTTCATTTGATATCCATATTACACACACATTCTTGGGGTATCCGGGTCCAAGATTCTCTCTGTATTAAAGCACACATCAACAGCTTAAATTTGATATCCATAATGTAAAAACACATCCTAGTGTTACCCTGAACCACGTTTTGGCCTATATCTCGATACCCTAGTCACCAATAGGTATGAAAACCACCCTGTACTAAAGCACTCATCAACAGCTTTCATATGTTATCCATATTCTATAAACACATTCTAGGGGTACCCGGGTCCACGTTTTCGCCTATATCTCGAGACTCTAGTCACCCAGGGGCACGAAAAATAGTCCGTATCAAAGTACTCAGTCCAATATACATTACTCATAAACAGCTTCCATATGATACCCATATTGTATAAACTCATCACAGGATTACCGAGGTCCACGTTTTAAAAAGAATCCGATGTCCGTCTCCTGGTTCTAAGCTACCTCTCCACCAATTTTCAGCCAATTCGGTCCATCTGTTCTTGAGTTATAAATAGTGTAACTAACACCACTTTCATTTATATATACATATATCTTTGATACCCATAATATATGTATATAGAAGACCCGGCAGTCCTGCCCTAAATTTGGCATATCTGCATACATTTTAATAAGCTTTTTTCGTCTGACTCTTCCCTACCTTCCTCTTCACTTTTTCCTAATCCTTTTATTCACTCCTCCCTCCGTCGTTTTCGCTTCATCTATCTCCATCTTCGTCTCATTCTATCTCTTTCTCAATCTCCTTCTCTCTTTTCTCATCTCTCAATTCCTTCTCATTCTTCTGCATCCCTTATTGCCTGTCCCAGAGGGTGGTATGTATTTTATTCCAGTCCCAGTCCCACTCCGAGTCTCAGTCACAGTCCTAGTCCTAATACCAGTCCCACTCCGTCTCTGAATAACATATTACTCTGTACCAAAGCACTGATCAACAGCTTTCATTGGATACCCATATTGTATAAACACTGTCTAGGCATTCACTGGCCCACGTTTTGTCCTATATCTCTAGACCCTGTACCTGTGGTAACCACCGCGTGAGGTTTACGCAACTTGTGTGAAAGTTTGAACGAAATCGACCGACGCATCTCTTCAAACACCGGCGACCAACTAACACACATTTCAGCCTTTCTTTTTATATATATAGATTTTTATTTTTCACACTTCACTATAATATTAAAACGAAATGCAGATTTTCGTTGCTTTTGAAATTCGGCTTAAAAATCGCACCACCTGAAAATATGAGTGCCACTGCGTATACGTAACATTTTAATATTACGTATAAACAAATAAAAAAAATAGCAACAAAATAATATTGCGACTATAAACTGAGATATAACCTATCCTATATTTCAAGTTAGGTCAAACTGCACACGGGGTTCAAAACAAATTCAAAATCGGTTCAGTAGTTTAGGAGTCCATTGGCCTCAAACCTGTGACACGTGTTTTTTATATATTAAGATTTGAGAAATCATGAGCTTAACACCGGCTTAGAATAATTGAATTTTCAATAACATTCAATAATAATTAAATATTCAATTATTATGTTTTCTAAGAGAGACTGAAAAAAAGAAACATTTACTGGGATATTGCGATAAACCGCTACGTAATCATCATCAGGCTCAATAATGACTTGATACGAGACATTTGTTTACGCTCTCATTTTTTTCGCTCTCACGAGGGATTTACTTCAAATGGGTGCAACAATCACAGATAAATCCCTCGCGCCAGCTGAAGCGGGTGCTAGAACAAAAAATGTGCCAGCTAAATCGAGAAACAGGCCAAAAATTTCGATACATTTTAGTTTGTCTCACAACTGTGGAAATCGGTTCAAAAATTATGGGAAAGAAGTAAAAATACTTGTTTTAGTGTAAATATATTTAATTCGAAGGTGGAGGGTAAATATTCAGACCAATTCTAAATATTCTCGCGGAATTTTGTTCTCGCGGATTTTTTTATTCCCGCGGAAAAATTCCTCAATTCTGTTCTCCTAGGGAGAAGAATAATTGGGGAATAGGAATTTCGAATTTTCGAAGTCAGCTGTTTTGTCACTTGAAATTTCGTTGCGCATTTCTTATTTTGTTTAAAAAATTGAAAAGTTTAATTTTTGTTGCAAATTTGTTGGAAATTAAGAAATAAAATATAAACATTGCACAGTATTTATTGCATTTCATGTGGTATTCACTGAAATGAGTAATGAATTGGTGTCACAGCAACATCAACAGCGGAACATAAGAAGAAGACGGCCGCATAACACAAATCTGCCGGAGTTGCCTGCTTTCATTCAGCAAAGCAATTTTCTGGCGGCCAAGTTGAGTTGAATTCGTCCTTCATCATATGCCAAAATCTATTTAAGCCTTATTAAAAAATCCTTGCGCAATTTCTGCATCAAATTTGTATACCAAGAGCTCTACCGTTGCTTATGATATACTTTTCGACTTAAAATAAAGAATATTGTAGTTGTAGTTGTTGTTGTATTAACAGTGAGAATATTGTGGTAGAATATAAATACATCTTTTAGCACAAATTTGTACAAATAAGTGTTCTTCCTTAAAATAACCAATTTCCTTTAACTATTTTGATGCATTCCCTTTAATTTAACAAGTGAAAAAACTCCTATGAAATGGCAGAGAAATCTCCCTCTCCCTCACATTCATAATACCTACTTTTCTCCCATAACCGGTTTCCGCTTTTTCGAACATTGTTCAGAATAGGAGGAAAGGGAGAAGTGAAAAAACTCACAAGGAATTTTTATTTAGAATACGAGGAATGGGAGAAGGGAGAAAACTCGCACGGAATTTTCGTTTAGAATTGGGCTGATTATTTCCCATTCAAAAGTAATCACTAGAACAGCTTTTGTAAATATGAAGACCCGATGCAACCAGTCGATTCTGATCACAGAACCTGGAACGTCAGACATGTAAGATAAGCCCTATACACTAAATGATGTTAACTATTATGTCCTAGGTCCGATTTTCTCAAATTTAAAAAGAAGATTTGATTTTCACTGTGAGTTAAATTTGTTACAATATTTGACTAATTAATTTAATCAAAATGTAAATTTTACTTATATTTGTTTATATTTAACTCTAACTAGTAGTATTGGCCTCTATTATGAGCATCTTTCGATCTTCGATCTTCGCTGGCTATCGAACATCGAAAATCGAATTTGAAATTGGTATTATGACATCCAATCTCTGTCGAACTTTTCGTTGTGTATCTAATTTTGAAACGAATAGATATTTGTTGGCGACGTTGTATCGAATTAGAAGAAAATTGTTTGAAACGTAAGAGTTTGTGTTTATCTTCAACTTTTTTACTACCTAATAGTATTTTCAAACTTTTTGTATTAATCGTATATAGTGTATGATGCTTTATTTTTATTAAAATTTATATCCGCACAAAAATTATTTAAAAGAAAATGTTATGTGTTCCAGACCTGCAAAGTACTAGTACCAAATACGTACAAGTACTCAAGTACTTAAAATCTAAGTACAAAGTATTAGTACTACAGTAATTTTACTTGGAATCCGAAAGTAAAAGTAGATATACTTACGAAATACTTGCAAGTACATGACAGTACTTTTTCTGATAAAATATGTCAGTTTGATTCATAAATGGAAAATCAAAATATGAGTAAGACTTATACTAGAAAGCAACAAGTAGTAAAACTACACACCAAATAACTATAAATTGTACAACAGCTAACAATATTAAAGTAGTTTTGTGTTTACCTTCATTAGTATAAGCTTTTCAAACGAAAAGTCTGTGATATATCATTAAAATACCTGTAAAACTCTTCTTCAACCATTTTGTCAAAGTTAGGCGATCTTAAGAGTGCTGGTTGATCCGCTTCAAAACCGTTCAGTACTTGTCAAAGTACTTTGAAAGTACTTACAAGTACTTTACTTGTACTCCAACAATTCAAGTACAAGTACATCGATACTTATACCTGTACTCATTTTTCGAAGTACTGAGTTACTGATACTTGTACTTCTACTGGTACTTTTTCTTTACAGTTCTGATATTTTCATTATGCAAAATTGAATAATAATGAAAATTTTTGAAAATAGAAAAACCAATGTTGAAAATAAAAATATTGTAAAACATATTGGCGCATAGTCATAGCTGCAAACAAATTTAAAACCTATTTTATTTTGACTATGAATGTGCGCCATTAAAATTACAAAGTTCAAAGTAACATAAAAACAAGTAAGGACGGGACTGTCTTCGGCTGTGCAGAAGACTTCATACCTTGCATGAATGGAGCTGAACAATAATCTGATCCCATTCCTAATCTCCAAATAATGCGCTGTATAAGATAAGAAATATATAGTGAACAAATGTACATACCTAAACGATTTTAAGATAAATATAAAAAATGGCAAAAAACGCCCCCATCTGAACGATATGAGATATATATTATATATAGCTCCGATCTAAATGATTTTGACCGGAAATCTTCTATGATATATTAGAATATATATCACCAAGTTTCACGATTTTATATTGGAAACTAAGGGAGAAATGGCCAAAAATCTTTCTATCTGAACGATCGGTTGTATGGGATAGGTATACACTATATATATATAGCTCCGATCAAAGGGATTTTATCAGGAAATCTTCTATGAAATATTAGAGTAAATATCACCAAGTTTAACGTTTTTATATTGGAAATTAATGGAGAAATTGCCAAATGAAATGGCTAAAAATCTTTTTATCTGAACGATCGGTTGTATGGGATATTTACTGCATATAGCTCCGATCGAAATGATTTTTTCATGAAATCTTCTAGGATATATTAGAATAAATATCACCAAGTTTAACGTTTTCATATTGGAAATTAATGGAGAAATTGCCAAAAATCTGTCTATCTGAACGATGGGTTGTATGGGATATATACTATATATAGCTCCAATCAAAGTGATTTTTTCAGAAAATCTTCTACGATATATTAAAATATATATCACCGAGTTTCACGTTTATACTTTAAAGTGATTTTTACAGGATATCTTCTTTGATATACTAGAATAGATATCACCGAGTTTCACGTTTATACTTTTTAAATTGCGGCAGGAATGACCAAAATCGTCTTATCTGAACGTTCGGTTGTATGGGAGATATATATTATAGTGGTCCGATCCTACCGGATCCGACAAATGTCTAATATAATGCAAAAATACACCCATGTGCCAAATTTCATTGAGATATCTCAAAATTTGAGGGACTAGTTTGCGTTCAAACAGACAGACGGACGGACAGAGGGACGGACGGACATGGCTATATCAACTCAGTTCGTCGTCCTGATCAATTCAGTATACTTAATGGTGAGTCTATCTTCTATATTTATCAACGTTACAAACATTGGACCAAAGTTAATATACCATTTCATGTTCATGAAAGGTATAATAATTGAGTCTATATATTTAAAAAACCCTACATATAAGTCCAAGGTGAATACAAAACAACTGCTTGGAAGACTGATTTCAAAAATTGGACAAAATCCGTTTATAACAAAACCATCTTGCAGAAAGGATCAGGTGGAAAAAATTTCGAGTGCATTCTCGTACCCGATGTTCAGTTGATACAATCCCTAGCGCAAAATTTGAGAATTGTTGTCAATTTCAACACGTTTGGAGTAGACTTGGCTGTTGTGCATTGTTGCAGCCATTCATATTTACTGGATAAGAAGTCCATGAACGCTTCTATAGTCATTATGAAATTTAGTTTTTAACAAATGACAGCTGATGTTATGTTAACATGCGCAATGCGCAATCTTCTGTGTTTGATTTGTGCGAGGGCACAAGAGATCAGCTGTTTTTTATGCGCAATTTTTACGTGATTTTCCTTTAGATCTTGTTTTTTTCTTTCTTTCTTTCATTCGCTCAAGCGGTCAAATGTGACGTAAATGCGCAGAACGAAGTAATTTCGAACTCGTGAATGCGCAATCTTATGTATGTGATTTGTGGTGCGAGGCATGATGGAATTATAGAAGGTGGCGCAATGCGCATGTAAACATTATTTTATGGGCAATTTTTTCGTCATTTTCCTTTAGATCTTGTTTTTTTCTCTTTTTTTTCATTCGCTGAAGCAGTCGAGTGTGACGTTCATGCGCAGAACGAAGCAATTTTGAACTCGTGATTGCAGATTTTCTTTGTGTGATTTTTGATGGGAGCGTATCGGGTGTTTGTCGATACTGCCACTTTTTCCGATACTTGAGCAGTCGATGCAAAAGTACCGAGTACTCTATGCAAAAGTATCGACTACAAATTTTCTTGGTATCGGTGTGTGAAGTGTGAATACCTAATTGTATTTTCTAGTATCGTTTCATCCCTAAGTCTCTTGACTGGTTTTTCTGTGGTGTTTTTTTTTTATAATTTTGCACTGACTGAAGCAGATACACGCTGAAATGGATACAAATGATCTATATATCGATTACCTGTGTCGGACCTGTATGATTAAACTGGAAGCATTCACATCTGAAGGCAGCGCTGAACCACAACACCAATCTATATTTGAAACTATTGAGGAATGCGACGAATTACGAATAGCTGACTTGTTATCCAGCACAATACCCCAAATAGTGGAAGTGCAGCTAAGTGACGACCTACCAAAAAAAATTTGTTGTAAATGCTTGCACCAATTGATAAGTGCATATCGGTTCCAAAAATTGTGCGTGCAATCCGAACATAAGATGCGAGAAATGGTTTCTAAAAAACGGGATGATTTAAACATGTCGATGGTGGAGGCAGCAATTGAAGATGAAGTATTACCAAACGACACAGATTCATATCCGTTGAGCAGTTGCCAGCCCAAATGCACTGCTCAAAACTCACTTCTTCGAGAAACAGAAACGGCTCTTGAAGGCAGACAGCGAGCAATTGAGTCGGAATCAGCACAATGGAGTACTGCTGAACATTTACTAAAAAACGAACAATTGCTGGATTATTGTGAAAATTCGCAAGACGAGTTAAGCGAATTTATCAAAAACGAGCCCATTGAATATGATGAAGAAAATACTGAATATAACGACACAATTCTTTTAATAACCTTTGGGACCAAAGAAGAAATTACAACGGAAGAGCAAAAAGTAACTGTGCCGTAAGTATGATAAGAATTACATTGCTAACTTTTTGTTTTATGTATGTATATCGCCCCTATTAGCTCGACCCCAGCCAACATAGGATACCATAAGGAGCTGCGTTAGGATGCCGAGCGTAATGTCCGCATCATCTTAGGGTGGCTCGGAAAATGCTTGTTGTTGTTGTAGCGATAAGGACACTCCCCAATGCCTTGTGCGCGGCGAATCCTGCTTCATTAACAGACGAGGCTCTGGGAGGGTGGGATGGCCTGAAGGTTTAATATAGTCATACAAATCGTTCCCGCGGTGGTCGGGCTAGTACCTTAAATGTGCTTTATTACCGGAGCGTGCCGGATCTATATCCGGCAAAGGACCATCACATCGATAACACTCCCCAAAGCCTTCGGGGAGTATCTTTATCGTTAATACAACTAACACCATCTCAGGAACGATTCGTTATCGCCACATACTACCTTCTAGGCCATCCCCCCTCCCACCCCCTAGATCCATGAGGAGTTCGGGGTCGCCAGAGCCTCGGCTGTTAATGGAACAGGATTCGCCACGGATTGGTGAAGTTGACAATTGGATTTGGAGAAGCTATGTTGTGATTTCAACGAGTTCGGACGTGTATCTAACTAGCTCCGTGTGATATTTGTAAATAAATTGAATTTAATGGTTTATGTGCAGTAGTAAAACAATATTTTGATTTTACTTAGACACTATAATACGTGCGAACGAGCAATTAATTGTTTTTTAATTTAAATATACACGAAAGCTCAAAAATAAAAATGTCGTGTGATAAGTGCAAATTAGCAATTAACAGAGAAACTGGAATACGGTGCGATGGTGTTTGCGGGAAGATTTTTCACCTAAAAACGAAGTGTTGTGGCCTAGATGAATATGCATCTACTGTGCTAAATCAAAATAAATTGTTAAGATTTATGTGTGACGACTGCGTTACATATATATATAATATAGATTCTGAAATGCGAAACATGCAAGCAGTGATAAACAAAAATGGTGCCCTATTAGAAGAGTACAAAGGTGAATTCGAATTTGCGCTTAAACATAACGAGTATGAAATAAAAAAATTATTAGAGGCGATTGAAATTAAATTTAGCGAGAGAATAAAAGAAATGCAAAAGGTGTAAGAAAAATGTGTAGTAAATATAAGTGAAGTAAAAAAAAAAATAAGAGATGTAGCGGAGATATTTAAGAAAGACAGCGAGAAAATTTGCAGTGAAATTAAAAATAGTAGCGAAGAGAATAAGAAAGCACAAAAAGAAATAAGAGTTAAGCTGGAGTCATTGGTGCCGTATGTCGTATCGCTGTATCCGTATCCCTAACGTAATCAGCTGTTTATCGTTACGACGGTAAACCAAAACCCAATTGGTTGGCTACGATACGGTTACGACCTTAGCGGCACCAATAATCGATTGCATTGATTCTCATAAGGTTGGTCGAATCAGCTGTAAAAAGGTTACCGATACGGTTACCGATAAAGCACCAATGTCTCCAGCTTAAACCCTACAAAAAATTTGGTCACAAAACTTACCCACGTCCATGCAAATGTGACTATGAATATAACCAATGACTGTAAAATGACTAGTCAAATGACGTGGATTGACGCGAGCGTTTTTGCAGGGAAGCTACGTTAGGGATTCGGATACAGCGATACGACATACGGCACCAATGACTCCGGTTTAAGTCGGTAAAACGAAGGCCGCCAACAAACAAATGTCATTTGCTGAAGTACTAAAAAAAGATAAGAGAGTGATGCCAGATATTAGAAAAGAAGTGCCTTTAATAATAAAGCCTAAATCAAAACAAAACAGCAATCAAACAAAAACCGATTTAAATGAAAAAGTTGATCCAAAAGAACTGAAAACAAGCAATGTACAGTCTAGAGCAAATGGTGTGATATTAATCGAAAGTGAAAACGACACGGAAAGAAATAAAATAAAATGTGCAATCGAGGACCGTATTGGTGGAAAATATGAAGTAAAAATACCCAAAGTTATGTCTCATAGATTTGTAATATCGAGGATGAACTTTAAACATGCAGATGAAAAAATAATTGAAATGTTAAAAAAACAAAATACTTAAATTGCGGATGGAAATCTGAAAGTTTTAAAACAGTATGAAACAAAAAAGCTCAATGTAATATACTACAATGCATTAATCGAAGCAGATCCGGAAATCTTCCAAAAGGCTATCGCCGCCGAAAAAGTAAATATAGGTTGGGAAAAATGTAGAGTTTTTGATGGCACTGAGGTACAACAGTGCTATAAATGTAGAGGATTCAACCACAAAGCCGCACAATGTAAAAATGAAGATATCTGTGTGAAATGTTTAGAAAAACATAGTTCAAGGGATTGCAACCGAGAATTAACAAATAAATGTATTAACTGCATACGTGCGAAAGAAAGACTAAATATCGATGTGGACATTAATCACGTGACATTTAGTAAAAGTTGTCCACTATATGTGAATAAACTGGAAGCTAAAAGGAGAAAAAATGGTTACTAGCAATCAAAGTCAATAATACTTTTTTATGCAAATATACAAGGACTTATAAATAATAAAGCGGAGTTAGAGCACATTATAGAAGAGCATCAATACGATATAATAATTCTATCGGAAACTCATGTAACTGAAGACATAGAACTTATTGAAATAAAACTACAAAATTTCAATAGTTTTCAGTGTGTATCAAGCTCTCGAAGAACAGGTGGCGTGATTATATACACGCATAAAGAAATTAAAGCGAATATTGTAGACTGTCTAGTCAGTGATATGAAAATATGGCAATTAACAGTAAAGTGCATCGTTGATAACAACGAGCTGTACATCATGGGGCTTTATAGATCACCAAATAGCTCGGAACGTGAATTTTGCAACACATTTCAAGATAAACTGGAAACAATAACGGAAATAAGTAAAGATTTTATAATAGCAGCCGACTTTAACATTGGCTGGTCGAAAGATAGTTTATACAAGCGAGAATTAGAAAAAATAACAAATGATAACGGTATAATACAGAAAATGAACGAGAGTACTAGAATAACTAGAAACTCTAAAACCTTGATTGATTATGTTTTAACGAATATACACAATCTGAGAGTAACAGTGCAACATTCTCTAAAAATATCAGATCATGAGTCGATAGTTATAGAAAAACCTACTCACGAAAGTGTAATAAAACCAAAGCACAAAGTAATTGAACAATTCCACTACAACCAGCGTGAATTTAATAGAATGCTTTTAAACAAAAACCTAAAACATAGTAACGCATATGATGTAAATGAAAACACTGTTATTCTGGAAAAGTTAAGCTAAAAATCAACAGCGCAACAAATCAAAAAGAAATGTGGAGAATACTTAAACATTTAATACTTAGCAAAGATGTAAACGAAATAAGCTCTATAATTTATAAAAACGAAGAAATAAGTGATGAAAATGAAATAGCTGATAAGCTCAATAAATACTTCATTGAGAGCATAGAATTAATAGATCATTCAAGTGATAAAGAAATATATATTAAAAATATTGATCATTGTCCTGAAACCTTTCATTTTAAAGAAATACAAATTTGCGAACTAAATGCAATTTGTAAAAAACTTAAGAACAAAAAGGATTGGAATAATGTGAGCCCAAAGATCATTTTGGACAACTGGAATGTACTTGGGCCTTTCTTAACAAAGTTAATAAATCATTCATTAATGAGCGGAGTATTCCCAAATGAATGGAAGGACTCATTGGTAGTGCCAGTTGAAAAAATCGCTAAAACAAAAAAATGTGAAGAGTTTCGTCCAATAAATACTCTTAAGATATTTGAAAAAATTATGGAAAGTGTTGTGAAAAATCAACTACAAACGTACCTAGAAACTAATAATATACTGTCTCTAAACCAGTCCGGATTTCGTAAGAATCATTCATGTGAAAGTACAATAAACTTCGTCGTAAGTGAGTGGAAGAAGCGTCCACGAAAAACAATAATAGCAGCTCTATTTCTTGATTTTAAAAGAGCATTTGAAACAATAGACAGAGGTATTCTAATAAAAAAGCTGTATATGTATGGAATAAGAGGAAAAGAGCTACTTTGGTTTAAGGACTACCTTACAAATCGTAGGCAGCAAACAAAAATAAAATCCACAAAATCAAGTTTTTCATATGTGAATACAGGGGTGCCCCAAGGATCTTTTCTGGGAGCAATTCTGTTTATAATTTACGTAAATGATATAGAAAAAGTGATATCAAAATCCAAATTGGTAATGTATGCAGACGATACATTGGTATATACAGAAGCAGAAACAGTGGAAGAATGTAAACGAAAGTTAGAATGTGATATAGATGAAATTATGAAATGGCTTAAAATGAATAGGCTCAAATTGAATGAACAGAAAACAAAAGTAATGGTGATGAATACAAATAGCGAAATAAATTTAGTGATAAATAATACTAGTATTGAGCAAGTAACCAATATGAAATACTTAGGTGTAATAATAGACAATGAGCTCAAATTTAACAATCACGTGGACTATTTGTGTAAAAAAGCTGCAAAAAAGGTTTACTTCTTTAGAAGAATACGAAATAAATTAGACACTTTAACAGCAATAAAAATATACAATACAATCATAAAGCCACATTTTGAATACTGTTTCACAATTCTGTACACATCTTGTAACCAATCACAAATAGGAAGAATACAGAAATTGCAAAACAAATGTATGAGATCAATAATAAAATGCCACAAATACACCCCAATAAGTCACATGCTTGAAACATTGAAATGGCTAAATATTGAGCAAAAACTGATGCTCAATACACTAATAATGATTTTTAAAATTAAACAGAACAGGGCGCCGATGTATTTAACAAGTTGCATTCAGTATGTTAGAGATACACACCAATATGCTGTGCGGAATGCGAATGACTTTCGACTAGGATTACAGCGGACTACTGCAGCCCAAAACACATTATTATATAAGGGCCTTAACATATTTAACTCGTTACCTGATTATATCAAAGGAGAGAATAATATTATGAATTTTAAACGGCTATGTATAGATCTTATTCGAGGCTAACATACTTTTTATTACTTTTTACTTTTTATTACTTAATATATATATATATCATAGACGTCTGTGAATTGAAAATGAATTTGTGATATTTAAAATTTATTGTGAAATCAAAAAATATGTAAACATATTAATAATAAATATCAATCTATCTATGTATTGCGCTGGCAACCTGAAAGGGCTGCGCTACACAAACCCCTGGAATCCGGTATTTTCGTCGCTTCTTACGACAGGCATGTTGTTGTTGTTGTAGCAATGTTTCGCCCCACCTAATAGCTTCGACCGATCACAAATTGTCATCAATATCCTCTAACGGGAGTCCAAGGAAACTTGCTGTTTCGAGAGGGGTGGGCCATAATGAAAGGGGAGTTAGAGGCGTTGGTTCCACATTACAATTAAAGAGATGGTGTCATGTGGGGACACATTGCAAGCGGGGCATACATTTTGTATGTCGGGATTGATTCTGGATATGTAAGAGTTTAACCTTTTACAGTATCCAGAACGAAGTTGAGCCAGCGTGACTCGCGTTTCCCTGGGGAGTATGCGTTCCTCTTCCGCAAGTTTTGGGTACTGTTCCCTGAGTACTGGATTTACCGGGCAATTCCCGGCATAAAGGTCCGACGCCTGTTTGTGGAGTTCACCAAGAACCTGCTTGTGTTTTTTTGCTTCATATGGCTGAGTTCTCAGGTGCCGTATTTCCTCAAAATTCTTACGGAGATGACTCCTTGAGTCCCTAGGCGGTGTTGCCTCATCAATCAGATGTCTGTTGGGATGCCCAGGTTTCTGGGTATTCAACAGGAACTGTTTGGTTAGCATCTCATTTCTCTCCCTGATGGGGAGTATTCCCGCCTCATTATGTAGATGGTGTTCTGGGGACATAAGAAGACAGCCCGTGGCGCAGTATTTTGGCAGGCCTGTAGCTTCTTCCAGTGGGTAGTTTTTAGGCTTGGCGACCATATAGGGGACGCGTAGCACGTAAACGGCTGGCCAATTGCTTTGTATGTAGTAATGAGCGTTTCTTTGTCGTTTCCCCAGGTACTGCCAGCAAGGGATTTGAGGATTTTATTACGGCTCTGGATTTTCGGAACAATTGCGGCTGCTTGCTCACCAAAATGTAGATCCTGATCAAAAGTCACACCCAAGATTTTGGGGTGTAGGACAGTCGGTAGCGTAGTGCCATCGACGTGGATGTTCAAAATGGTCGACATTTGGGACGTCCAAGTTGTAAATAAGGTCGCGGATGATTTAGTCGGTGATAATGCCAGGTTTCGCAAGGCGAAAAAACTGGAGAGATCAAGGAGGTAGCCGTTTATTCTGTTGCAATGCTCTTCGATCTGTGGGCCCGGGCCTGTGGCCATTATTGTGCAGTCATCGGCGTGAGAAACGATAGTAACTCCTTCCGGGGCGAAGGTAGTTTTATATGTAAAAATTAAACAAAAGTGGGGATAGGACACCACCCTGTGGCACCCCTTGTTTAATTCTTCTTGGCTTTTATGTTTCGTTTCTGAATTGCACCGATGCCTGCCGACCACCCAGATAATTTGCGGTCCACCTTTTAAGACATGGGGGAACGGTAGACCCTTCCAAGTCTTGCAGTAACGTGCCATGGTTGACCATATCAAAAGCTTTTGATACGTCTAGCGCTACGAGTACTGTTCTATGGTGGTGCTTCTGATTTAAACCACAATTTATCTGGGTGCTAATGGCATTTAGCGCTGATGACAGGCTAGCTGCAAATTTGCTTTGAAGTAGGGGAGCAAAATGGCTTGAAGCGTCTTGGCTACTGCCAATAGGAGAGATACCGAGCGATATGACTCTCCTATATGAGCTGGTTTCCCAGGCTTTAATAGCGGGACCATCTTGGATATTTTCCATTTTTCGGGTATTGCAAAGGTGGAAAAAGACAGGTTGAAGACATGTGCTAAATATTTGAAACCCTCTTTCCCTAGGCTTTTAAGCATCGGCATGGCTATGCCGCCTGGGCCCACTGCTTTAGATGGTTTAGCATGACCGATGGCATCCTCAACCTCTTTGGCGGTGATGGTAATTGGTGACGCGCTGAACTTATGTTTATGTGCGTGTCTGTTGGCCCTCCTCCCAGGCTCACGTACTATAGATACCATCCCCGCTTTCGGAGCGCTTCGGGGCCATTTTTCGGTCTTTTCAAATATCTTTTGACAGATATAAATTTATTAATTTTGAATTTCCGCTTTCGGATTCGTGGTCCTGGGATTAAAACGCGCCTTTTGACATCTCTCCCAATATTTTTGGACGAGTTTTAGCAGTTGTCAGCTAAAGTAAAGAATTACCCAAAACTGCATACTTCGAGATTTTCCTGCAAATTTTGATACTTCTCGATTATTGAATTTTTTGGAAACCTTTTTTTGGTTCGCGTAGTTTCGGCTAGTAATTGAGCAGTACACGCCAAAAGGGCTGGACAATATTATGTTTGAATTTCTGTTTGTGATAGAAACCGACAGGGCAAATATCGTCGCACGTTTAATTGTAAATTGATTAGACTCAAAATTTTTGATCATTTGTCATTTCATTTCATTTATTTATTACGGCAAAAAAGCCTAATTCATAGATTAAATTAGATTACAATTTACTATCTTATTGCTAAGGTTTTACAATATTCATAAAGCTTTGCTTTAAAAGCTACGATTTCATTACAATTTTTTATATCTATAGGCAGTTCATTGAAACTTTTTAGACGTTTATAAAAAATATTTTGCTGATCTATTTCAGTTCTGAATAAAGGCAGTTTGAAATTATGTATATTCCTTGTATTAATGTTATGTGTTTGCTTAACTAATACTACGTTTTTACTTAGATATTCAGGTCTATTTTCACTTTTAATATTAAATATAAACTTCATAGCGTGAAAAAAATCTTTTGCTTGACACTTAACTACTTCAAACTTCTCAGCATATCAGCCGTACGAGTATCTCTAGGTTTTTTAGGAATAAATCTCATACATCTGTTTTGCATCTTTTGTAGATTATCTATTTCTTTGTCTGACACAATGAATAGAATAGATAGGCAGTATACAAAGTGCGGTTCTATAATGGACTTATATATAATTATTTTGTACTTTTTTTGAATATATTTGGATGTTCTCTGCATAACCCCAATTTTTTCGCAACTTTCTCGACTGTGTAGTTTATATGTTCTTCAAACTTGAGTTTTTTATCAATTATAATTCCCAAATATTTTATACTGTCAACTTTTTTTATGCTTTCATCATTTATTTTTAAACCAATTATATCCTCCTCATTAACGTTCCTCGTTATTATCATAAATTTCGTTTTATTTATATTAAGTTTCAGTCTATTTCCGCACAACCATTTCTACAGGTTATTCAGTTCATGTTGGGTTTTAGAAAGTGCAGAATTAATATTATTCTCACTAATCATTATTAATGCATCATCAGCGAATAGTTTAATTTCACAACCTTCAATAGCGTTAACTATATCATTAAATTAAGAACAGTATCGGTGCCAAAACTGAGCCTTGTGGTAACCCTATGGGCACTTCCAATTCACCAGACATCACGGTATTTATAACCGTTATCTGTCTCCTCAGCTTCAAATAGCTGCGAAACCAGTCAAGTTCTATACCAGTTATACCTATATGTTGCATTTTTTTAATTAGGGAGATCTTAATCCACTGTTTCGAATGCTCTTTTGAGGTCAAGGAAGACTGAAACAACCACTTTTTTATTATTTAACTCTTCTTTCCAGACATGTATCACCAAATTAAGAGCTGTATCACAAGAATGTTTCTTTCTAAAGCCTGACTGTTGGTGGGCTAGTATATTATTATCTTCAAGGTATTTCACTAACTGGTTCTTAAAATAAGCTTCAAGTATTTTACAATCACTAGGCAGGGTGTTTATGGGTCTAAGTTCTTCAGGTTTTACTGTCTTTTTTAACTTTTTCCACTGGTATCACCGTTGACGTTTTCCACTTTTCTGGTAGAACACCATCTTCTAGGCTGTTATTGATTATTTGTGCGTAGAAATATTCTGTATACGATATACAGTCTTTAAGTACTCCATCAGATAAAAGTTTTCTGCCGCCTATTTTATATTTGAACTCTTTCAGAATATTATTAACTTCATCTGTTGTTCTTTTGGCAAACTTTAATCTAGAATTGACTTGTACAGCACTTAGTGCTACACGGCAAGGTTCTATGATGTTATTAATTTCTATTACGCTATTTATAAAGAACCTATTTAGACTATTTGCCAGCTCAGTTTCATTTTCTACCATCATACCATCTATTATCGCCTTCTTAATTCCTTCGTTATCTCTCGTTAAGCAAACCGCTTGATTGAGATGTTTCCACCTTTCTTTGGCGTTATTTTCATTCATTTCGACTTTATTTTCCATATATTTAGCTTTATTTATTTTTACTAGCTTTTTGTAGATACGATTTATATTTTTATATTCGTTCCAATCACCTGTTTGTATCGCAAGCTTATAATTATTATATTTGCATTTATTCATTTGCGCCAATTCTCTGTCGTAGCATTTATTCATTAGCTTGATATGAACTTCTTTTTCATACGTTAAACTCTCCACAGCTTGCATTATTAGTTACGTTCCACTGAGACTTGAGCGAGATACGGATAGAAATTTAACATGCAAATGCAACAACAACGTTGTGATCCTGATATTTATCTGGTTCAATTTCTGATCCGTATAGCAGTTCTGTTCGTTTCGTTTTCTGTAGTAGATTTTTTGACAGCTAACCACTTTTGAGTTGGTAGCACTCATGGCTCAACTATATGGTTGGTTCATCTCTACAGCAACAACATACATTTGTTCACATTGCCAAAATCAGAGTGTTGCTGTCAGACGAATGGAATGGAATGAAAACATAAAACTTAGCAGCATTTGTATGTAGTAAGAAAATGTTGTAAATTCGTTGGTTTCATTTTAAGTTTGCCATCTCCTTCTGACAATCCGTACTACAGAGAAATGAAAAAAATAAAATCAACTGGTGAGTATAAAAAATTTGGGAATTATAATTGATAAAAAACTCAAGTTTGAAGAACATATAAACTACACAGTCGAGAAATATAATATTCAAAAAAAGTACAAAATAATTATATATAAGTCCATTATAGAACCGCACTTTGTATACTGCCCATCTATTCTATTTATTGTGTCAGACAAAGAAATAGATAATCTTCAAAAGATGCAAAACAGATGTATGAGATTTATTCCTAAAAAACCTAGAGATGCTCGTACGGCTGATATGCTGAGAAGTTTAAAGTAGTTAAGTGTCAAGCAAAAGATTTTTTTCACGCTATGAAGTTTATATTTAATATTAAAAGTGAAAATAGACCTGAATATCTAAGTAAAAACGTAGTATTAGTTAAGCAAACACATAACATTAATACAAGGAATATACATAATTTCAAACTGCCTTTATTCAGAACTGAAATAGATCAGCAAAATATTTTTTATAAAGGTCTAAAAAGTTTCAATGAACTGCCTATAGATATAAAAAATTGTAATGAAATCGTAGCTTTTAAAGCAAAGCTTTATGAATATTGTAAAACCTTAGCAATAAGATAGTAAATTGTAATCTAATTTAATCTATGAATTAGGCTTTTTTGCCGTAATAAATAAATGAAATGAAATGAAAAAGGATCAAAAATTTTGAGTCTAATCAATTTACAATTAAACGTGCGACGATATTTGCCCTGTCGGTTTCTATCACAAACAGAAATTCAAACATAATATTGTCCAGCCCTTTTGGCGTGTACTGCTCAATTACTAGCCGAAACTACGCGAACCAAAAAAAGGTTTCCAAAAAATTCAATAATCGAGAAGTATCAAAATTTGCAGGAAAATCTCGAAGCATGCAGTTTTGGGTAATTCTTTACTTTAGCTGACAACTGCTAAAACTCGTCCAAAAATATTGGAAGAGATGTCAAAAGGCGCGTTTTAATCCCAGGACCACGAATCCGAAAGCGGAAATTCAAAATTAATAAATTTATATCTGTCAAAAGATATTTGAAAAGACCGAAAAATGGCCCCGAAGCGGGGATGGTATCTATAGTACGTGAACCTGGGAGGAGGGCCAACATACACGCACATAAACATAAGTTCAGAGCGTCACCAATTACCATCACCGCCAAAGAGGTTGAGGATGCCATCGGTCATGCTAAACCATCCAAAGCAGTGGGCCCAGACGGCATAGCCATGCCGATGCTTAAAAACCTAGGGAAAGAGGGTTACAAATATTTAGCACATGTCTTCAACCTGTCTTTTTCCACCTTTGCAATACCCGAAAAATGGAAAATATTCAAGGTGGTCCCGCTATTAAAGCCTGGGAAACCAGCTCACATAGGAGAGTCATATCGCTCGGTATCTCTCCTATTGACAGTAGCCAAGACGCTTGAAGCCATTTTGCTCCCCTACTTCAAAGCAAATTTGCAGCTAGCCTGTCATCAGCATGGCTTTAGAAAACTCCATAGCACCACCACAGAGTTAAATGCAATTAGCACCCAGATAAATTGTGGTTTAAATCAGAAGCCCCACCATAGAACAGTACTAGTAGCGCTAGAACCATCAAAAGCTTTTGATATGGTCAACCATGGCACGTTACTGCAATACTTGGAAGGGTCTACCCTTCCCCCATGTCTTAAAAGGTGGACCGCAAATTATCTGGGTGGTCGGCAGGCATCGGTGCAATTCAGAAACGAAACATAAAAGCCAAGAAGAATTAAACAAGGGGTGCCACAGGGTGGTGTCCTATCCCCACTTTTGTTTAATTTTTACATATAAAACTACCTTCGCCACCGGAAGGAGTTACTATCGTTTCTTACGCCGATGACTGCACAATAATGGCCACAGGCCCGGGCCCACAGTTCGATGAGCATTGCAACAGAATAAACGGCTACCTCCTTGATCTCTCCAGTTTTTTCGCCTCGCGAAACCTGGCATTATCACCGACTAAATCATCCGCGACCTTATTTACAACTTGGGCGTCCCAAATGTCGACCATTTTGAACATCCACGTCGATGGCACTACGCTACCGACTGTCCTACACCCCAAAACCTTGGGTGTGACTTTTGATCAGGATCTACATTTTGGTGAGCAAGCAGCCGCAATTGTTCCGAAAATCCAGAGCCGTAATAAAATCCTCAAATCCCTTGCTGGCAGTACCTGGGGAAACGACAAAGAAACGCTCATTACTACATACAAAGCAATTGGCCAGCCGTTTACGTGCTACGCGTCCCCTATATGGTCGCCAAGCCTAAAAACTACCCACTGGAAGAAGCTACAGGCCTGCCAAAATACTGCGCCACGGGCTGTCTTCTTATGTCCCCAGAATACCATCTACATAATGAGGCGGGAATACTCCCCATCAGGGAGAGAAATGAGATGCTAACCAAACAGTTCCTGTTGAATACCCAGAAACCTGGGCATCCCAACAGACATCTGATTGATGAGGCAACACCGCCTAGGGACTCAAGGAGTCATCTCCGTAAGCATTTTGAGGAAATACGGCACCTGAGAACTCAGCCATATGAAGCAAAAAAACACAAGCAGGTTCTTGGTGAACTCCACAAACAGGCGTCGGACCTTTCTGCCGGGAATTGCCCGGTGAATCCAGTACTCAGGGAACAGTACCCAAAACTTGCGGAAGAGGAACGCATACTCCCCAGGGAAACGCGAGTCACGCTGGCTCAACTTCGTTCTGGATACTGTAAAAGGTTAAACTCTTACATATCCAGAATCAATCCCGACATACAAAATGTATGCCCCGCTTGCAATGTGTCCCCACATGACACCATCTCTTTAATTGTAATGTGGAACCAACGCCTCTAACTGCCCTTTCATTATGGCCCACCCCTCTCGAAACAGCAAGTTTCCTTGGACTCCCGTTAGAGGATATTGATGACAATTTGTGATCGGTCGCAGCTATTAGGTGGGGCGAAACATTGCTACAACAACAACAACATGCCTGTCGTAAGAAGCGACGAAAATACCGGATTCCAGGGGTTTGTGTAGCGCAGCCCTTTCAGGTTGCCAGCGCAATACATAGATAGATTGATATTTATTATTAATATGTTTACATATTTTTTGATTTCACAATAAATTTTAAATATCACAAATTCATTTTCAATTCACAGACGTGTATGATATATATATATATTAAGTAATAAAAAGTAATAAAAAGTATTTTAGCCTCGAATAAGATCTATACATAGCCGTTTAAAATTCATAATATTATTCTCTCCTTTGATATAATCAGGTAACGAGTTAAATATGTTAAGGCCCTTATATAATAATGTGTTTTGGGCTGCAGTAGTCCGCTGTAATCCTAGTCGAAAGTCATTCGCATTCCGCACAGCATATTGGTGTGTATCTCTAACATATTGAATGCAACTTGTATGTATCGTCTGCATACATTACCAATTTGGATTTTGATATCACTTTTTCTATATCATTTATGTAAATTATAAACAGAATTGCTCCCAGAAGAGATCCTTGGGGCACCCCTGTATTCACATATGAAAAACTTGATTTTGTGAATTTCTGATCCGTATAGCAGTTCTGTTCGTTTCGTTTTCTGTAGTAGATTTTTTGACAGCTAACCACTTTTGAGTTGGTAGCACTCATGGCTCAACTATATGGTTGGTTCGTCTCTACAGCAACAACATACACATTGCCAAAATCAGAGTGCTGCTGTCAGACGAATGGAATGGAATGAAAACAAAACTTAGCAGCATTTGTATGTAGTAAGAAAATGTTGTAAATTCGTTGGTTTCATTTTAAGTTTGCCATCTCCTTCTGACAATCCCTACTACAGTGAAATGAAAAAAATAAAATCAGCTGGTGAGATGAGCCAACCATATAGTTGAGCCATTGTAGCACTGAACTAAATATGTGTACATTTGTGTATACATAAAAGAATTCGCCATATTTAAAAGCAAAAACACTGAAAGAGTAAACAACTTGAAGATGATGTAAGGAAAATAAATAGTTTGCTTACGTGCGAAACTATTTAAATGTTAATAATTCTATCAGTATCTTAAAATTGTGTGTACGTTTCTTCTTATTTTCAACAAAACAGATGTTTTATATTAGTGCTGCCAGTTCTCATAAAGTTGATCTAGATCGTTCCAATGAGATTTGAGCCAGAGCCAGAGCTCGATAAACCAATGGAACGGCCCTATTATGTTGGTCACTAATTCGACTTTCTCATCAATTAGTAGGTTTTCATTTATGTTGAAGTTACATGATCTCAGGATGCTTATTAAGATTTCACTATTATATTTATCCCAAGCTGTGATTTTCATGGTCATTTTCATCTGGTATGATTTAGACGTTTAATATTGAACATTATTGTTTCATGATCTGAAATTTTGTATGCAGGCAAATTATTGCACTGAATTTCATCTGAATTTGAATATAATAAATCAATTTTAGATGCACTTGTATATGTAAATCGAGTTTAAATTCTACTTTTTGGGTCATACCCATCACAGAAACTATCTCATTCAATTTTGTACTATATGTTTATGTAGTTCATGTTTATATTAAAATCCCCGATTAGTATATTACATTTACTTCTTTCAAATTTATCGATTAACATTTCATTTAGGTACTCGATAAACGCAGCATCACTTGTGCTTGGGGAATGATACAGTACCCCTATTTGCCACTTTTTATCGACCTTTTTCAATTTTATTATTTTATTATTGCACCATAAGTTCATATTGACACTAGCATTATAAATTACATTTATCTCCACTGTCCTATGAACATACACTAGTACTCCTCCTGTATGCCTGCTGAGCGAGTCGCATCTAACCATATTATAGGATGCTATTTCTAATTCGCTGTCTTCAACATCTTTCGTTGTACACGTTTCCGAACATAATATTGTCACGGATATTAGCATCACTAAGCTATACCATCACTAAGGCCATGCTAAGCAGTATTTACGTCAATAATCAAATCATTTATACACATATATAAGGCAGCCGAAATAAGTCACACACAGATGCATTTACTTATACGCCTATGTATGCGCGAGAGACTGTAAACTACAAACATTCACATCAATAATTCAATCATTATGTATCTACATGGACGAATAAATAATTGCGTCTACACATATGTACGTATACGAGCGGCGGAGCGGCAATGCACAGACACATGCATATATCTTATCTGAGTTGTCACAAGAGAGAGCAATAATTTGTGCACGTAGTTGTGGATGGCGATTTTGTAGCCGAAACTAACTAGTAGGTTCTGGAAATCGAAGAGCCTAGAAGTATGCAGCGTAAACTATAAAAGCGGGGCAGGCGAGTAAGAAGTAATTCAGTTTGAGTTGAGCTATCAATCAGTTTGATTAAGCACGCGATCTGGCGGCCAATAGTAGAGTTTCATTTGAGTTATCAGTCAGTTTGGTTATTAAGCCAGCGAGTAGCAAAGTATAAGTGTTATTGTGAAGTACTTTAATAAAGGCCATTTTTCCATTATTCAATATTGGAGTTATTTATTCAACAGTTTAGTGATTCGAACTTAGCAGAGGATTGCAAATAAGAGGATTTGCAAGTAAATTCGTTACAATATGATACTTGGTGTATGTACTTCAGCCAACACTTCCAGTTCACATTTGTTCGATACTCTACTATTAATATTCAAGTATATGCACTTTACTTCATTGTGTCTAGTCTGCAGTCTTTCTTTGTATCGAATTTTCTTCAGCGGTATCTCATTGGATTGTGGCGGGCTTATCAGTGCGTCGGGTGTTTGCTGCTAGTATCCTAGCATTTGTTTTTTTTTGCATTCAAGTGCTTTAGGTAGACTGGGCACTGTCTGCTATTGCACGAGTGATTGACACCTAGTCCTAGATTTAACTTCTCATTTGCCTTTATGCAGTTTATACACTTCTTTGCTGGTTGTTCATTACACTCAATGGTCTTATGCTTACCCAAGCATTTGGTACAAACTTCCTCGTTTTTGCATTCAGTCGCCTTGTGATTGTATCCTCTGCATTTGAAACACGTTGTCACATCAACGCCATCGTAAACTTTGCATCTTTCCCATCCTACGTTCAGCTTATCCAATTTTAAAGCATTAGTAAACGTTTCCTCGTCCACCTCCTAAATTGCGTTGTAATAGTTTTTGTTGCTAGTTTTAACATTATATTGCTTAATAATTTTTATTTACCCTGTTCTAGGCATTTGTTTTGCTTACTTAGACACTCTGATCAGGTCATCTCTATTCGTTTTAAACTGCATGCCTGTTATAAATAATTTTTGTTTATAGTCACGTGGTATCTTTATTTCATATTCACCACACATTTTTTTGTCCATAATTTGTTTAATCTTATTTCTTTCATCTTAATTAATACTATCTATCACCATAATACCATTATGGCCCGCTTTAATGTCTGTTATCTTTACCTCGTTAGGGTTAATTTTATTGTTTAGATCTTGCCTTGTTCTTTCACTAGTTTGTTTTGCCTTCGGTTTAACAATAATAAGAGCGCGTTTCTTAAGCTCTGGAACGGCCCTAGCTGTGTTTTTTTTTTCACCCGTTCTTAGCATATTTGCATATGTTTGTTGTGGTATCCCATTGTTTTCAGTAACGCCCGCATCTCTTTTTGGTTGGTTTTTAAAGCTTCTTCAAATTCGTTTTTGTATTCTTTTAAATAACCACTGTTTCTATTAACACTCTCTTGCATGTCTCGCAATACCAGGTCAATATTATGTATGTATGTAATACACTCTTCGCAAATAAAATTCACCATTGGATGCGTTCCTATTACAGTAGCTTTATAGCTATCCAAGCCTGAACATTTTGCTGCCGAGTGGTATACTTTCGCACACACACCCACACATCTAATTCCCGTCTCCCCGCGAATTGCAAGTTTGCTCTGGTCACACTTATTTTCGCTTTCAGACATATTCAGCCCGATTCTAATCGAAAATTCCGTGCGAGTTTTTTCCCTTCTCCCATTCCTCGTATTCTAAACAATGTTCGAAAAAGCGGAAACCAGTTATGGGAGAAAAGTAGGTATTATGAATGTGAGGGAGAGGGAGATTTCTCTGCCATTTCATTGGAGTTTTTTCACTAGTTAAATTAAAGGGAATGCATCAAAATAGTTAAAGGAAATTGGTTCTTTTAAGAAAAAAGACTTATTTGTACAAATTTGTGCTAAAATATGAATTTACATTCTACCACAATATTCTCACTGTTAATGCAACAACAACAACAACCACAATATTCATTATTTTAAGTGGAAAAGTATATCACAAGCAACAGAAGAGCTCTTCGTATATTTGATGCAGCCATCCAGAAATTGCGCTAGGATTTTTTAAGAAGGCTTTAATAGATTTTGGCATATGGCGAAAGGCGAACTCAACTCGACTTGGCCGCCAGAAAATTGCTTTGCAGAATGAATGCAAACAACTCCGGCGGTTATCCCGCCGTCTTCTTCTTCTTATGCTCCTCTGTTGATGTTGCTGTGGCACCAATTCATTACTTATTCCAGTGAATACCACACGAAATGCAATAATGTGCATTGTTTATGCCTTATTTCTTAATTTCAAACAAATTCGCAACAATAATTAAACTTTTAAATTTTTTAAACAAAATAAGAAATGCGCAACGAAATTTCAAGTGACAAAACAGCTGACTTCGAAAATTCGAAATTCCTATTCTCCAATTATTCTTCTCCCTAGGAGAAAAGAATTGGAGGAATTTTTCCGCGGGAATAAAAAAATCCGCGAGAACAAAATTCCGCGAGAATATTTAGAATTGGTCTGATTGCCTTTGCTATCGTTTTCACTATGCCGTTTTCGTTTTGTGTTAATTTGTAATTATATATGCATGTGTATGCGTTTCTATTCGCTAGACTTGAGTTACTTTCTCACCGGTATCGAATTATTAAATATTTAAATGGTATTTCACTAGGTTTTGAATAGTTATTGATATTTGATTTTGTTAAATTAAAAGTGAACGGATCTGCTTACAGATTCTCTATAATAATTATTAATACCAATCCGTCCAATAAGTTACTGTTCTCACAGTCCTCCGATATACTAACAAGACCAACTAAGAAGATTATGCTGATATTTCTAGAATACTCCAAGAAGAGAAGACCAAAATTGGGAGATATGTATGTACTTTGAATCTCAATTCTATTATGAAAGTCTATGAAAAAACAAGTAATGAAGGCTAAGTTCGGGTGTAACCGAACATTACATAGTTGAGAGCTTTGGAGACAAAATAAGGGAAAATCACCATGTAGGAAAATTAACCTATGGTAACCTTGGAATGTTTTTGTATGACATGGGTATCAAATTGAAGGTACTAAAGAGTATTTTAAAAGGGATTTGGCCATAGTTCTATAGGTGGACACCTTTTCTCGATATCGCCATAAAGGTGAACCAGGGGTGACTCTATAATGTGTTTGTACGATATGGGATCAAATTAAAGGTATTAATAAGGGTTTTAAAAGGGAGTGACCCTTAGTTGTATATATGAAGGCGTTTTCGAGATATCGACCAAAATGTGGACCACAGTGACCCAGAACACCATCTGTCGGGTACCGCTAATTTATTTATATATGTAATACCACGAAAAGTATTCCTGCCATGATTCCAAGGGCTTTTGATTTCGCTCTGCAGAACTTTTTTATTTTCTTCTACCTAATATGGTGGGTGTCACACCCATTTTACAAAGTTTTTTCTAAAGTTATATTTTGCGTCAAAAAACCAATCCAATCACCAGGTCGAGATTTTTGATATCGAAAAAGTGGACGTGGTCATAGTCGGATTTCGGCCATTTTTAATACCATGATAAAGTGAGGTCAGATAAGTACGTGAACTAAGTTTAGTAAACATATATCGATTTTTGCTCAAGTTATCGTGTTAACGGCCGAGCAGAAGGACAACCGGTCGACTGTGTATAAAAACTGGGCGTGGCTTCAACCTATTTCGCCCATTTTCACAGAAAACAATTATCATCATAGAAGCTATGCCCTTACCATAATTCACAAGGATTGGTAAATTTTTGTTCGACTTATGACATTAAAAGTGTTCTAGACAAATCGTCCATTTTGAAATTTTCTTTTATTTTTGTTTTTTGTTGCACCACATCATTACTGGTGTTGAATGTCGACATAATTTACTTACATGCTGTAAAGATATTACATTTTTTGTTAAAATTTTTTTTTTTCGTCATCCGATTTTGCTAATTTTTATTTAGCACACATGTAGTAATAGGAGTAACGTTCCTGCCAAATTTCATCATGATATCTTCAACGACTGCCAAATTACAGCTTGCAAAACTTTTAAATTACCTTCTTTTAGAAGTGGGCGGTCGTGGTGTGATGGTAGCGTGCTCCGCCTATCACACCGTATGCCCTGGGTTCAACTCCCGGGCAAAGCAACATCAACATTTTAGAAATAAGATTTTTCAATTAGAAGAAAATTTTTCTAAGCGGGGTCGCCCCTCGGCAGTGTCTGGCAAGCGCTCCGATTGTATTTCTGCCATGAAAAGCTCTCAGTGAAAACTCATCTGCCTTGCAGATGCCGTTCGGAGTCGGCATAAAACATGTAGGTCCCGTCCGGCCAATTTGTAGGGCAAAATCAAGAGGAGCACGACGCAAATTGGAAGAGAAGCTCGGCCTTAGATCTCTTCGGAGGTTATCGCGCCTTACATTTATTTTTTTTTTTTTAGAAGTGGGCGGTGCCACGCCCATTGTCCAAAACTTTACTAGTTTTTTATTCTGCGTCATAAGATAAATCCACCTACCAAGTTTCATCGCTTTATTCGTCTTTGGTAATGAATTATCGCACTGTTTCGGTTTTTCGAAATTTTCGATATCGAAAAAGTGGGCATGGTTATAGTCCGATTTCGTTCATTTTAAATAGCGATCTGAGATTAGTGCCGAGGAACTTACATACCAAATTTCATTAAGATACCTCAAAATTTACTCAAGTTATCGTGTTTACGGACGGACGGACATGAATTTCTTTTTTCGCCCAGATCATTTTGATATATAGAAGTCTATATCTATCTCGATTCGTTTTTGCCGTTTCGAGGTACCGTTATGCGAATAAAATTAATTTATTCTGTGAGCTCTGCTTTTGAATGTGATTTTCAACAATTCTCATCGTTCTTTCTAAAGCAATGTGTTGGTTCGATTGCTGAGCCGTTGTTGCATTTATTCAACTTATCTTTAAGGTCGGAACTTTCTTAGATTAATGGAAAACTACTTTTATCCAACCTATTAATAAGATTGGTAGTAAAAATGATGTTACCAACTATCGTCCAATATCGAAGATTCCGGTTATTTCTAAACTTTTTGAGCAAACGGTGATGAGTAAATTATTATCATTGGTTAAGAGTTATATCTCCCCATATCAGCATGGTTTCATTCCAGGTCGTTCGACAGTTACCAATCTTGCTATTTGTTCAAATTATTGTATCTCGGCTTTCACAGATGGCTGTCAAGTTGACTGCATCTATACAGACATATCCAAAGCTTTTGATAGAGTATCTCACAGAGCTCTCTCTATTGGCAAAATTACAAAAATTGGGTTTCCATTCCGCATTTTTGCAGTGGATATATTCCTATTTATCTAACAGAGTAAATTTTGTTGTCATTGATAATGTAAGATCATCACCATACGTAGCAACCTCAGGTGTGCCTCAAGGAAGTATCCTAGGTCCTCTTCTTTTTATTCTTTTTATAAATGACGTGAGTGTTTGTTTCAAGCAATGCAGTTATCTCCTCTACGCTGATGACTTAAAATCTTTTTCAAAATTAAGAATGACTCCGATGTTCTCACTCTTCAATCAGAGTTAAATAATTTTAATGGCTGGTGCTGTAAAAACATTCTTGCACTTAATGCCAACAAGTGTTACTGCGTAACGTACTCAAAATTATATAATAAGTTGATTTCAGTGATATGCCTTTAGTTAGGATGAACAAAATCCGAGATCTGGGTATTGTATTCGATTCATCGTTTACATTTACTGAGCATCTAAATTTTATAATCCCCAAGGCATATTCCCTATTGGTTCATTAAGATAAATGGATCTGAGTTTAAGGACCCATACTCGCCCGTTGCGACCACCAGTTCCCGTGCTGATCGGAATCTCATGCATTCCGACACCCCAAACGCTGGAAATCCTTTTATTATTAAAATGTATTTATAATTTGTATTAATCTAAGTTTTAGGCTTAAAACGCCGTAATAATAAATAAATAATAATAATAATAATAATAATATACTAAAAAGCTATTGTACAATGCCTGTGTACAATCTAGGCTTGAATATGGTTCCATAATATGGAGTCCCTTTTATGAGGTACAAAAGAAAAGGATTGAACGTGTACAAAAAATATTTACGAAATACTGTTTATCTGATATAAGATTTGATTTGCCCCTCCCCTCATATATCTCAAGGTGTAGGCTAATAAATCTGCATACGTTAGAGAGTAGATGGGTTATCTCATCAATAATATTTATCTACGACATAATTAATGGCAATATCGATTGTCCCATGCTTTTAGAGACCTTGAACTTTTACGTTCCATCACGGAATTTGCGGCAACATAACATGTTTTTTATTGATCAGTTAAGTCTAATTATGCTCTAAATGGGCCGATCACGCGCGCTCTAATTGCCATCAACTCATTAAACAATGATCATTGTATTGATTTTTCCGTATAACGCTTTTGTTTTAAAAATGTGTTATTCTCTATATTATGTTAATTTTTTAACACTTTCTACTTATATATAAGAAATTTTTGTTAATCTAGTCTGTAAGATTATTATAAATCATAGACTGAATAAAGAAATATGAAATATGAATTACATCTGTTTACAATAGAATGGGCGACATATTGGAACGAAGTTATGTATATATACAGCAATTTTGAATTAAGTGCACAACATGGCTGTTTGTTTATATTTTTTGGTGTTTGCAATTTGTCCTTAAGCCTTATTCAAAGGAAATTTTGTCGATTTGACGCAAATCTTTTTACCATTTTTTTTGAAAGATTTGTAATGTTTTAAAATATAAGGAGGATTCGCTTTGTCTTGCAAACAGTGCTCGGATTACACGGATTGCATTACAAAGTCTATAACAACGATCGAATGCTACTACGCTTCTAAAAATATCGGATAAGTTAACAAACAACATATTTTGACCTCTGTATCAAAAGATCTTCACAAAACACCGAAAAATGAAAGTGCTATTGGGAATAACTCTTGCCAATAAATGCTACTTTTGACTAGGCTATTGAAAAGCAAAGTGCTCTCTCTGCAAACGAAAATCATGCTCTACAAGTCACTTATAGCACCCGTCCTGATATATGGCGCAGAAGTGCGAACCATGACAACATCAGATGTACTTCAGCGGTTAGTAGCAATGTGTGCATATTTACAAAACGGCACAATTCAATTTTATATATTATACTAGCAGACCCGGCAGACGTTGTTCTGCCCTAAATTTGGCCTATCTGCATACATTTTAATACACTTATTCCGCCTAACTCTGCCCTCCCCCACCCCTCTTCACTTTTTCCTGATCCTTTTATTCACTCCTCCGTCTGTCTTTTTCGCTTCATCTATCTCCATATTCGTCTCATTCTATTTCTTTCACAGTCTCCTTCTCTCTTTTCTCTTCTCTTACGTTCTTCTCACTATTCTTCATCCCTTATTGCCTGTTCCAGAGGGTGGTATGTATTTTGTTCCAGTCACAGTCCCAGCCCCACACCGAGTCTCAGTCCCAGTCCGTCTCTGGTCTACTTCCCGGAAAAAAGGATCGTAAATACTAATATAGGCAAATTTATATACCAAAATTCAGGCAAATCGAATAGGACGTATGTAGTTTTGATATCCATATTGTAACGAATTTAGTGCAATTGCTCTTATTTGCAACCTTCTGCTAACGTTCGAATCACTAAACTGTTGAATAAATAACTCCACTATTCAATAATGCAAAATGGCCTTTATTAAAGTACTTCACAATAACACTACTATTGCTCGCCAGATAGAGTCTTAAATCAAACTGATTGTCGTGCATCTAGGCGCTTCTATTTCCAGAACTTACTAGTTATCAGCTATAAATTTCTCAGCTATAACTGCAGATGCACAATTTATACAGCTTCTCTCATAGCCCTTGCGCGTGTATATGTGAGTAATACTTGCACACTTATTGCATACCTTCAGGAGTATCTCAGATATATGCACGTGGTTGTGCGTTGCTTCTCCGCTGTTCACAATAACACTACTATTGCTCGCCAGATAGCGTCTTAAATCAAACTGATTATCGTGCATCTAGGCGCTTCTATTTCCAGAACTTACTAGTTAGTTATCAGCTATAAATTTCTCAGCTATAACTACTGATGCACAATTTTTATAGCTTCTCTCATAGCCCTTGCGCGTGTATATGTGAGTAATACTTGCACACTTATTGCATACTTTCAGGAGTATCTCAGATATATGCATGTGGTTGTGCGTTGCGCTCTCCGCTGCGTGTACGTACATATGTGTAGACATATTGATTAATTTGGTTATGTACATACAAGTCACTACTCAGTATCGGCTTAGAGATGATAGTACCCCTTAGTGTTGCTAGTATTCGTCACAATATTATATAAACACATTCTAAGGGTATCCAGGTCCACGTTTGAACAAAATCGACCGACGCATCTCTTCAAACACCGGCGACCAACTAACACACATTTTAGCCTTTCCTTTTATATATAGATTTTTATTTTTCACACTTCACTATAATATTAAAACGAAATGCAGATATTCGTTGCTTTTGAAATTCGGCTTAAAAATTGCACATGGAACAACTAAAACCCCCTCAGAAAACCCGGGTCCGGGGGTAATCCCCCCAGTAAGTTTTTTAACATATGTTTTTCAGAGCAATCTAATACAACTAAGTCATCCATATAATGTAACGCTTGAGATGGTTTGAGACCTGCAAATGCTAGTGTCATAATTCTTGGATGTGGGAATTTATCCGCTGCTAATTTTTTGTTTACTTGTCTGTAGTCAACTACCAATCTCCATCTTTTTTCTGTGTTCCCTAGTAGTGATTTTTTAGGTACTAGTAAAATTGGACTATTGTACTCTGATATTGAAGGTTCTATAATGTCATCTTCGATCAACTTATTAACCTGTTTGCTTATTTCCCCTTTTTGTGTCTCGGGCAATCTATAGTTTTTTATGTAAACTGGTGTGTCGTTTTTCATGTGTAGTTTTTGTTTGTAAAAATTATTAGAGGAAATTGGTTCTGTCTCTAGTGCAAATATGTCAATGAATTCTGTGCATAATGATGTTAATTGAGAATTGACAAATTTTGAGAAGTTTTTGGTTAATCTTTTTAATTTCTCTGTATCATTACTTGCTTCAATTAGTGCGTAATCACCCAAATTTTCAGTATTAATTTTGTAATTTTGAATAATTGCGTTTTTATTTGTTGTGTTAATAATTCTGACGAAAGTTTTTGCTATAAAAATGCCTTCAGATAATTGTTGATGGGGTATGAAGATGTTTTTACTATCAGTGTTTACTGTTACTTGTCTAATTACTTCAGATCTAGCAGGGATCGTAATTGTATTGACGGACAGACAATTTGTTAGGTGCATTGTTATTGTTTGGGGAAAATCGTATGGTCTTAGGATTAGTTTATCCTCTGTTTTGCCATAATCTAGAATGCAATTATATTTCTTAATAAAGTCTAAACCTATGATTCCATCGCATGGTATTGGGAAATCGTCTTCTACGACATGAAATTTATGATAAATTAGAAGGTCATCACCTTTTAAGTCCGCTTTGACTGTGGCTATTGTACTGGTGATGCCTTGACATATGCCCTTTAAATCTATTATTTGTGTTGTATTTATTTTTGTATGATTCTCTATTTGATTCTTTTTATACCTTTCATGAAAATGAAATGGTATATTAATTTCGTCACGAAACCCAAAATTGTAAGTCCTTAAAGGAAAATAGATAGACCCACCATTAAGTATACCGAAATAATCAGGATGAAGAGCTGAGTTGATTTAGCCATGTCCGTCTGTCCGTCTGTCTGTTTGTATGCAAACTAGTCCCTCAATTTTTGAGATATCTTGATAAAATTTGGTGAGCGGGTGTATTTGGGTGTCCGATTAGACATTTGTCGGAACCGGCCGGATCGGACTACTATAGCATATATCCTTCATACAACCGATTTTTCAGAAAAAGAGGTTTTTTGTCATATCTTACTCAATTTAGCAGATTGAATCTTCAAACTTCACCATATAATTTCGTATATTGCACATATTGTTGCCTGAAAAAATTGATGAGATCGGTCGTATATATAGTATATATCCCCCACAACCGATTGTTCAGATAAGAAACTTTTCGTAATTACTGCCCCATTTTAAGAGCTAGAGGCTTCAAATTTCAACGGATGCTTACGCATATAGCATATATTGTCTGAAAAAATCATAAAGATCGGTGGTATATATAGTATATATATGGTGGTATATATAGTATATATATATTTTTTTTCGCAATTTTTGCCCCATTTTAACAGCTAGTAGCTTCAAATTTCACCGAATGCTTACGCATATAGCATATATTGTTGTCTGAAAAAATCATAGCGATCGGTTGTATATATAGTACATACAACCGATTGTTCAGATAAGAAACTTTTCGCAATTTCTACCCCATTCTAACAGCTATAAGCTTCAAATTTCACCGATTTCTTGCGTATATAGTATATATTGTTGTGTCAAAAAATCATAGAGATCGGTGATATATATAATATATATATGATGGTATATATAGTATATATATTTTTTTTTTTGCGATTTCGGCCCCATTTTAACAGCTAGAAGCTTCAAATTTCACCAAATGCTTACGTGTATAGCATATATTGATGTCTGAAAAAATCATTGAGATCGGTGGTATACATAGTACAACCGATTGTTCAGATAAGAAACTTTGCGCAATTTCTGCCCCATTTTAACAGCTAGAAGCTTCAAATTTCACCAAATGCTTACGTATATAGCATATATTGTTGTCTGAAAAAATCATAGAGATCGGTGGTTCGATTTAAAAATCGCTCATTGCTCTGTGAAAATCGTATTCTAGGGATCAAAATAAGAAACTTTGCCGAAGGAACCATACCTCTAAAACGAATTCTCATGCCCCCCCCCCCCCCCCCCCCCCCTTTGGGTCGAACTTTTGGGTAGGGGCAATTTCAATTCTACCTGCTGTGTCTTGTGGTGGCTTAAAAAAAACAACACAAGCAATTTTACGATCTGCAATTGTGTTACAGTGATACCTTCATTTTTTAAAACGGTTGAATAAAAAACCCACACAACTATGTTTACGACATGCAAATGCATCACAGTGATGCCTTGGTTTTAAAAGGGTTTGTCAAAACGCTAATTTCTAATAATTTTTTTTAATTTCTTTTCTATTACTAAGTTAAATTCATTTTTTCATTGACATATGTTCTGACTAAAAAAATTTCTAAAGAGAAAAATAAACTCCAAAAAGAAAACACATAGGCATTTCAAAGTGGAATTTTTCACAATTTCCCCTACGACCCAAAGGGGGGGACATCAGAATTCGTTTTAGAGGTATGGTTCCTTCGGCAAAGTTTCTTATTTTGATCCCTAGAATATGATTTTCACAGAGCAATGGGCGATTTTTTTGCCTTCCCACAAATCAACCCGGCCTATTATATACCCTATATAAACTGTAATTTTTGCCCCTTTTTTACCGCTAGAAGCTTCAAAAAACAAAAAACCTGAAACTTTGCATCCTCACACAAAGTACCTACCTGTTTTTTTTATATTTATCTTAAAAATTGTTTAGGTCTGTTCACTATATATTTCTTATAGGCACAGCCGAAGACAGTCCCGTTCTTACTTGTTTATTATTGAAATATCTGCTCCTGTATCTACTAGGAGCTTTGCAACTGAGTTACTTAGAGTCGTTTTAGTGGATATGTAGCTATTTAAGTGTAGGTTTAGTACACATATTTTTTTGCTTATTGCTCTTAAAGTGGAGTCTGCTGGTTTTCCTGGTGCATACAATTGCGTACGTTACGTGTCTGGCTATAATTCCTATTTCCATATGGGTTGCAACTCTTTGGGTATTATTATTTGGTCTTGTGGTATTCTTATTGTTATTCCTTGGTTGTGGTCTTAACCTTCCGCCTCTATAACTTCCGTGTTATTTAGATAACCTCCACGGAAATTACTTCGATATTGATTTTGTTGCCGTATATTTAAAATTGTGTTCTAGCTGCCTGTGATTTCCGTGCAACTGTTTGTGAACTTTGAAATTGCATCGTTCATTGTTGTGAACGTTCCCGCTTGCATGATCATTTTCACTTTCTTTTTGGAGCAGTTCTTACACATGGCTCTTGACTGCTGCTTGGATTGCATATCTGGTTGCCAAGTCTCGGTTTAAGCCATCCGAGATGTATGCTCCCTCCAATGACCTAGTTATCTTTTCTATTTCTGCAGTGTATAGGTTTGCTGTTTTACTGCGCTGTTGGATATTCAGGAGTTTTGCTGTCAAAACCTCCACTGATTCGCCTTTTATTGCAGTTCTCAATTTTAATTTTATTTGTGCAATTGTAGTTTCGTTGCTAATAAAATTTCTTGCTGTGCCTTTTAATTTTGTTTTTATCAGCGTTATTGCTAAAGTTTCGTGATTATCTTTGATTTTGTCGAGGATACCAAGGGCGTCTAGGAAACTGCAAATTTTCAGGCTTACCACCAAACTCTGGTAGCACTGATGAGGCGGTTTTTATGAATTCTACTACGGTTTGTCCCATTGTGATATTAATGACTGGGTAATTGAATGGTTTATTTTCTTCCACCGATGAAGTCTGACTCAAAGATGGTGATGGGGTGCGGTTCCGGGAAATTTCTGTTAGAACTGAGCTATAATCAACCTGGAATTTTTCTTCTACTATGGTTGGTATAGCTATTTCTATGTTGTATCTGGCTAGAGAAGATACTAATTTATCTCGTACGTAGGAAAGAATTGGTAAGTTTCTATTTGGTGCTTTTTGGTGAGTATATTATTTACCTTATTGATCACCTGCCCTATATTATTTAGAGCTGCTACGATCGTGTTCAAATGTTTTACTATTGTTTCTGGTTTTATTGTGGTATTTTTATTTATACATTTGTATGCTTTTTCTGCTTTAATTTTTTCTTCAGATAACGCCTCATAAATTTGTTCCCATTTGTTCATTTCTATCTTTGGAAAACATCAGTGAATATAAAAGAAGAATTCCAAATTTAAGCTGTTTTTATAAGGACGACCTGAGCATTCCAATTTACTTACTTATTTAGTTATAATGATCTGACATTTTTTTGGTTTTTTTTTAAATTTTTTTTTTTTTGACAAATTATTTGCAAATTTTTGTTCTTTTTTTTTGACACACTTTTTTTTCAATTACACTAGTCCTATGGTGAAATGTTAATTCTAACTTAAATAAGAAAGAGTGAAAAAAAAATTTCCTGGGCAAAAACTTCGTCCCTAAGGCCGCTCAATTCATGCTAAGGTTTATTGTATACTTATAAATAATAGTCACCATTCATGCTGCCCGCCTCAGTTGTTATGATTACTGCCGCCGGCCAAAATTATTATCCTTGTAATATTCCACTCCTTTTTATGCTGTGTCTACAATTTGATTTAACTTTTCCATCTCTATTCTTTTTCTTTGGTACGAAAAAGTGTCCTTGCAAATATAATTATGTAAAATGCTGAATTGCTGTATCGTATCTCCTTTAATGTCCAATCATTACTTGAAATGCCTGTGTTTGTTACCATGTAGCACTGCTTGAAATGTCCTGCTTTTGTTGCATGGCAGAGTCCAGTTAGTATGTAGGAGGAGGACTTTTAGAAAAAGTTAGTCCGTTTTAATAAAAAAATTTTTTAAAATGTATATTTCGAGGACTTTTAGAAAAAATTAGTCCTTTTTAATTTTAAAACTACTTCCGAGACCGACTTGGCAGGATCTCTGGTCAGCGAGATCTAGCGAATTTTGCTTATGAGAAAATTTTCAGCTGATTGAAGATCAGGCTGGCAGGATCGCCATGCAATAAATTGAAACGAAAATGTTTCGCCGATCTATAGCATTAGAATGCGATTGATTTTATTTTGGAATTGTCCTTCCTTTTGTACAATATTATCTATTCTACACATACGCATTTACACTAACACTAATAAATTACATTCTTAACATTTACATACTGAGTCAGCATATAAGTTTGACCTACTTTAAAAAATTTTAACTGTAGAAATATTTTGGCAGGCGCATTGATGCGGTCACGCTATTAACGAACTCGTCAATGCGCCAGTAGAAATGTAACCGTATACAGGTCTTGTTGTCGGCATTAGTAAGTGATGTTGAACTCCCGCTGCGTTGGGGTAAACGAAATGTATTTAGGTCGATATTGTAATGTGAATGCAATATGGGTGGTCTGCATAGAAAGTACATTGGCGTATTAGAATGTGCTGCATAATACTACAAACGTATTGACATAAGGAGGTACCATGCATAATACTACAACACCCTCCAGACACCTGCCGCCAATTATTTATGTCTCTTACTGGCAATTATTTATGTCTCTTACGTTATATTTTATGTCTCTATCGTTTCCTAATATTTTATGGATTACATAAGGGCTCTTATATTGTGGTATAAGTTTCTTATTACTTCCGACTGTTGTATCGACATTTCTCACGACAACGTAGTCGCCTATATGTTTGTCTTAGCCCCGAAGTGACCATTGCCGGAGCGTATGTTATTATATTCCTGCCTAGCTTGGATGGAATTCGATGTATCTTTGTGTATCTTCTCTAAATCCCGTCCATTATCTGGGCATATTTTGTTCTGAAAGATTTCAGTGAATTCGTCTACGACGACTCCTCTCTGCTCAACACCGAACAAAAGGTGACTGGGTGTACCCCGGCAGGTGCTATGGGTTGAGTTTATAGCATACTCAACCTCAAGTAATCTTTTAACCCAGTCATAATGGTTTATTTCGTTTGTTAACTTCCCTAACATAGATTTTAATATCCTGTTTACTCTTTCCACTTGCCCGTTGGTCTGCGGAGAGGCAGCAGCGACCTTGACATGACCTATGTTCTGCCTCGTCAAGAAAGCAACCAACTCCATGGATGTAAAATAGGTCCCTCTGTCACTTCGTCGTCTGCATTTATGACGTAGGCGATTCGTCGTCTGCTAAGGGCGTCAACATGGCTCATGGAAGCTCCCCGTCTATGCTTTATTTTGTAATTATAATTTTCAAGCTCAAGAGCCCATCTAGCGATTCGAGGGTTTAGTTGTTTTTTCTCCAGAGTCATTGTCAGTGCATTGCAGTCGGTAACTATTGCGAAGGGTATGCCCTCCAAGTATGGCCTGAATCTTCTTAGTGCGTATATTATAGATAAGGTTTCCAGCTCGAATCTATGGTACTTTGATTCGGCGCTGGAAGCAGTCTTGGAAAAGTATAAAATAGGGTGGAACTTCTTGTCATCTTGACGTTGCAGCAAAACAGCCAAAACGTATGCCACTGGCGTCGTAATGAAGTTCCGTTTCCCGTTCTGGAGGATATATAGCCAGGACTGGGCTTTTTACTTACGTAGACTTAAGATCCTGAAAGGCATTTTGTAGTATTCCCGTACGAGTCACAGTATACCCTAAGTTTCATCGTATCCAAATTTGCATTTATTGACATTGAGTTTCAAATTCCGTAGAGGGAGTCGTTCTAGTACAGCTTTCAATAAATCTTTGTGTTCTTCGAATTTTTCGGTTGCAAGAAGAATGTCGTCCATGTAAATGATGATATATTTATCGTCATCAATCGACATAACGGCAGGGTATACGTCGGAACTAATTACTGATTGAGTCATCATATCATAGCTACAAACTAGGTTCATAGCTATCTCTCATTTCTAATAACTTTTCCTTAGTGTATTTTCTTACGCTATTTTTTAATTCAATATAGAAAGTATGCAGAAAGTCAAACCCCAAAATAACTGGTATGTTCATATTCTCATTTGGTATAATATTTAATTCAATTTCGTTTCATTTATTTAAAAACTGTATTTTACGTTTCACTTTTTTAATATAATTAAATTATTTCTTCCAATGGCTTTGTAATTGGATTCGACTACATTGGAATGCTCTCATACAAAATTTTTTGGGCCAAGTGACGCCTTTTTGAAGCTAGCCGGACTGCTGGTGTCAAATAAAGAAAGTACTTTATCACATATTGTTTCCCTAGCCAATTTAAATGTTATACTTACAAAATTAAATGCGCCAATTGCGGCTTCCGCTAGGTCTGTTCGTCTGCAACAAAGGCCACATCATCCCGTGGTTTCAAAACTTTGGCCGGATTCGAGCAAGAACGATGGTCATGGCCCATGCGCCAACAGCGGAAGCATGCTCCATCTGGGCGTAGTGGATATCGGCAGTTGGACTTCATGTGCCCATGTCGCTAGCAATTAAAGCACAGCGTCGAATGTACTTTAGGTTTTGTTGTTCTTTGCCCAGTGTTTGTTGTTGTTGATTGTTATTTTAAGTTTGTTGTGATGAGCTGCTTGGGAGCATTTCCAGTGACGTTGGTCGCAGTAAATTTTTGTTGGTAGCGACTTACCAATGTCTTCAATTCGTCGAGAGTGCGTGCCATCATCAAGAGTTGAATGTTCTGAACCGAGTTCCCCATACCGTCGATGAAAAAATCTATTAGCTTAGTTTCGGCAATATTGGCACGCTTTGCGTTCGGCGGTCCGCGCCTTCTTTAGGGCGTCGTAGTTTAGTGCGGTTGTTGTTGATAGGAAGACTCGTGCACTTAGCGCACGGAGGAGAGCAAGAAGCTTGAAGCTATCTCCGTTGAATTTCGGGAGAGCGTGCTCGATATCTCCAAAGTCTAGACGTAGCTTTTTCTTGATGGAGACCCGACAGTCGAGATATTCGATTCTCTTGATTAGTGTCAAGATTTCAAGCCTCTTCTTCGATGCTACGACCTCTTAGTCTAGTTCGCTAAGGATTGTTATAGCTAGTTGGTCCCTAGCACTGTTGAAGGTAGTGGCTGTAGCAGCTGCAGCGGCATCGTCGGGGATATTATTGATATTGGCGGCATCGACAGTAAGTGCGGCGTTGGTTGTACTAGGATCGGCAGTGGCAGTATTAGCACTTAATATATTAGAGGCTTTGGCAGCATTAAAATAAATAAAAATAAAAATTGGCAGTATTAGTGTCTACTATATTGGTGGCAACGGCAGTAGTAGTGGCATGTATGTAGATTGAATGCTTAAAGGTCAGACGTGTTTTTGTTAGATCCGTGTCAGTTTTTAAATTGATGCGAATTATAAGCCATATTATTGATTTAAATAAATGTATTAAGAAATTGATGGCAAAATGCCGCCATCCGAGTGCAAAGAGAGCATGGTAAAATTAGTGCAAATAGACGATTCAATTTCATGTTCGGGGGGCTATGGTTCTTTTTTCTGCATAAAATGCAGCAATATGAAAAGACAAGAAATTAAATTGTTGAGTGAAAATGCGAATATAAAGTGGTTTTGCAATCAATGTTCGTTATGTGATACAAACACCAAATTCGTTGAAATCAAACATTTGATACAAAATTGTGACCAAAAGAGGCTCGGAAATGTAGAAATGAAGGACATTATTGAAGAAGCATTATTTAATAAGATTCAACAGTTGAAAGTCGGTCTAATGACAGACTTCAATTCACTCTTAGAACATAATGTGGAAATTAAAATAAATCAAATGAGAAAAGACATATTAGCAGAATTGGCACAAACAATGGAAACAAATAACGAAAAATTGACCGAAGTTTTATCGGGAAATAATGCAAGCAACAGCAACATAAATGTTAAAAACAAAATTGCATATGCAGAAGCAGCCGCACTAATATTAAAATAGGATAGTTATTAAACCAAAAGATAAAGCTAAGAAAAACAAACATACGAAAGTAGCGCTAAAAACAGTGATTGAACCAACAGAATGTCATGTAACACCAGTGCACAGTGTTTCGTGTAGAACAAGCTAGCTGGACAAAAACAAAGTTCTTATTCCAAGAAAAGTGTAATGAGAAATGAAAGAAAACAAACAAAATAATGGGATTTTTGCTTTTTTTTTGATATTTTTGCTCATATATATCGAGTAATTGAAGTAAGAAGGTAGGAGTGGCCGTAAAATGCATTGATTAATTTGCAAAATTCTTTTTGAATATTAAGCTTCATATTTATTTTAAGTGAACACTTTTATATAATTTTTTTCATGGATTCTAAGCTCGAAGGTAAGTAAAATTTTTTAATAGTAATTCTTTCGCAATTAGAGTATTTTCAATATATTTAACATTCCGTTATTAAGAAGAAAAGCTTTTTTTTCTCTATATTTTTAAATTTAGGGACAAAAAAGTTACATACATCCGCAGATATCCGGGCTAAATTTTACATATGCTATAGTCGCAAGTATTCTCTAATAGTCGAAAGAAAAAACCATTGCGAATTCTTTGCACATCTATTTTAATTTGTTTTTTTTTTTGCAGATTTAGTTATCTCTACAAATAAAATAGGATGTATGTACGTACCAGCTCCGACGAGATATTTGAACCATTAAAGCTGATCTACAAACGGCAAAACCAATTCCTAGGTACAGGGAACAAACAACAAGAGCACACCAAAAGTAAAAAGGCGAAGATCACTGACTTCAACCTGCCACAACCTACCGCACCAGTCACCAAGGCATAAAAACAGGTACATACAAAGCAATTCTAATGCAGGTATAACCACACAGGAACGCTACACAAAACAACCCCATTTGGTAGCATCTACGCCAATACCTGAATGTAATATAAATACTGCACAACTTGGATTGATAGTAGATAAACCAAAACCAGGTTTCGGCAATACTGCTCGTAGGTTTTTCGAAAATTCTGAGGTTAGTGCTGAGATTACGGGATTGGATGTTACGCCCATCAAAAGATTCGACACTCTCCTTCGCGCATTAGCATCTGGGTACAATATAAATATCCAAAGATTTGAAAAATTTGCGGTCGAGACTAAAAAACTATACATAGATCTCTATCCATGGTTTAATATGCCTGTTACAGTTCATAAAATCTTAGTGCATAGTACTGATATTATAAAATCAGCAATTTTACCTATTGGTCAACTTTCTGAGGAAGCACAGGAAGCCCGTAACAAAGATTTGAGACGATTCAGGGATGATAACACACAAAAGCAGTCGCGTGAAGCCACGAATAGAGATCTTATGAATATGTTGCTTATAACATCGGATCCTTTAGTTAACAGTTTTAGGGAGATACCTAAGAAAAAATTTAAAAGTCTGACTTCAGAAGTCTTAAATTTAATGTCCCCCGATAATGTTGAGGAGTCAGTAAATACCCCAGTTGTTTCAAGCTTTCACAGTAGTGTTGCTGATGCTCATGACTATTCCACAAGTGACTCATCGAATGAAAGTGATGATAGCGAATAATAACATAGTTATAAATGATAACCTACCCTATAACTTTTTCTTGGATCAGGTTTTATTTAATTTAAATCTATAGTCTTTTCTACTGTGTATGATACTTTACTTTTAAGTTTTTGTAATAAGTAATTTTCACATAATTAATTTAATTATTTACATTGTTATTAATATTATAATTTACTTTTACATTCCTGACTGGTACTATAAAATAATTTTGTAAAAATTGTAGTGCCAGGATAAATACTCAAATAAATACAAAATATGTATGTACATATGTACAGTCACTCACATAAATAAGTAGACACCCCTTTTTGGACAATTCTTACAATTTTCGCTTTCGCAAATTTATTTTAACTAATTTGCCATAAGAAAATTTGTCACGATCTATAACAAAAACTAAATTATATTTAAAAAATGTTTCAAAAATTCGACGAATTTTCATAAAAAATTTTAATTTTTTTTCCGAATTTCTAGAATTTTTTAGAGTATTGAGATTTGTAGTCCATTCAATTTAAGTACAATAAAGTAATATTCTTAAGTCCTTTAAATTTTTTTGGATCTATGTCACTTATTCACATGAGTTACTGTATATGAAATAAGCAAATGTATGCATATGAAGTAAAATTTTGAAAAAAATAAAAAAAAGAACATATTGCTGAAAAAAATGACGTAGTTGTAATAAATGACTGCATATGAAACGGAAAATCTCATAAAATAATTGAATTGAAGAATGCCCAGCATATAGAAGATACATTCAGGTTAAAACGAAACTAGAAAGTAGCAATCAAATAGGAGCATTCTAATTTGTCTGTATCACAATATAAATAGTATTTTAGGGAACAAAGCAGAATTTGAAAGACTTTGAAATTAAAAATCCAGCTTTAATACTGTGTGCTGAAACATGTACCACAAATAATAACGAATCAGGAGTTGAGCATACAAACTTATAACCTAGTCAGATGTGATTCACATAGTAGGCATACTGGTGGTGTTCTGGTGTATTTACATGATTCGATCGAATTTAGCATTAAGTATAATAAAGCAATAGCCAAAAATATGTCGTGTATTTTTATTAAATTGAAGCATTTTAACCCAAAATGGCAAATCGGTGTGGTTTATCACTCACCGAGCACAAGCGATGCGGATTTCATAAACTACTTACGTACCGTCTTAGGTAGTACTAGTGAGCTGTCTGTAAATAACATTCTTGTGGGCGATTTTAATATTAATTTAAATAATATGTCAACATATAGCATATAATTAGTTGAACTTTTTAAATCATACTGTATGTATCAAACAATTGATTTTGATACTCGTATAACCGATGTATCCAAAACAAAAATTGATTTACTTTTTTCGAATACTAAAGACATAGTGTGTGAAAAGTTAGATGATCACCAAATTTCCGATCATGAAACAATACAATTTAAGATAAAAATAAGCCCTAAATTTAGAATGACGAGCACTATAAAAATTACGTCATGGGAGTACTATAATATTGAATCACTTGCAAATCAATTGCGCATATGTGATTATAGCAATTTTGACAGAGTAAGTTTGGATAATAAAGATTTGATCATTAATATCAATATTTTGAGTGTTATTCAAAATCTAACTTATGAAAAAGTTGTTCAATTCAATTTAATGAATAAATGGTATGACAATGAGTTAGCCAATATGAGTAAATATAAATTTGAACTGTATAAACTGGCGCAAACTTCAGGAGAATGGGAAACATAAAAAAAAAATACAAAGAGCTTGTGAAAATTTAAAAAATCAAACATATGGAACATAAAATAAATAGTAGAAGCCATGATAGTAAAATTATGTGGAAACATTTCAAACAGGAAATAAGTATGGGAAAGGAAACTTCACCAATAAAGAAAATAGTAATAAATGGATTAATATATGATAATGAATCGGAAATTGCCAACAATTTAAATAAATATTTTGTGGATAGCATTCAAGAGATTTGTAGCAATATAGAAGTATTTGATAGAGATGCTAATATACCTAGTCTAACTAATTGTGTTTTTAAATTTGACCAAGTTAGCACGGATGACATACATCGTAAAAATAGTCAGTAAGTTTAAAGCCAAAAGAGGTGGAAAAAAATTGTTATCAGATGGTGTTGTGAAAGATGTAATACCATATTTAGGTTTTTTCTATGCTCAAATTATAAATGAAAGCAGTGGCATATTTCAAATTTGGAAAACCTCGACTATAGTCCCAATAGAAAAAGTTGCAAATACTATTAAAGCAGAGGAGCTGAGACCCATAAATACTTTGACCAGTGATGAGAAAATTTTAGAGCTGGTGGTTAAAAATCAATTAGTTCAATATCTAGAAAATAATAAGATACTTATACCACAACAGTCAGGATTTCGACAGAATCATTCTTGCGAAACAGCTTTAAACATGGTTATAGCTGAATGGATAGAAGAACTTAATAACAAAAAGTCGATCACTGCAGTTTTCATTGATCTCAAAAGAGCCTTTGATCAGAAAATATTATAAGAAAAATTAGCAAGCTTTGGGATTAAAGATATTGAATTAGATTGGTTTGATAATTTCTTAACAAATCGGAAACAAAGAGGAATAATTGGTTCCGCATGATCGGACGAAGTGGACGTTAAGATTGGTTTACCCCAAGGCTCTGTGCTAGCTCCAATTTTATTTAACATTTATATTAATGACATTAAGTCTATATTGAAATTCAGTACCATAAAAATATTTGAGGATGATGCACTAATTTCCATAAAAGGTAGGAATGAACATGAAATAAGAGAAAACTGCAAAGTGATTTAGATGCACTCTATATTTGGCTGTGTGATAACAGACTAAAAATCAATATTGAAAAAACTAAATATATGGTAATAACAAGGAAGAATATTGCTCATTTTGAAACTATTAAAATAAATAATACTAAAATTGAAAAGGTGCAGATGATTAAATATCTCGGCATTCAAATAGATTGTAAACTAAAATTTGATGGCCATGTTGATTATATAACAGTTAAAATAGCTAAAACAATATATTTCATTCAAAGAACCTGTAAAAACTTGAGTAGTTATTATAAAGCAAAATTATATAGGTCGATATTTGAGCCATACTTCATATATTGTTCTACTGTTTTCTTTAACTTGAAGGATTCGCAAATCGATAAACTGCAAAAAATGCAGAATAAAGCTATGCACTTTATATTAAGTAAACGTTTTGATACCCCCATTAAAGATATGCTACAAAGTTTGAATTGGACGAGCGTAAAACAGCAAATATTTTTCCACAGTATGAAGTTTATATACAACATAAAATCTAAAAACCAGAAATTTGCCTGATTATCTAAAAACAAGTATTAAATTTAACTACGAGGTTCATGACAGAAATACGAGGCAGAGAAATGATTTTAAATTACCTAATTACAAAACGGAGTCTGAAAAAAATAGTCTTTTTTACAAAGGGTTAAAATGCTTCAACAAATTACCTGCAAATATTAAGAATTGTGATAATAACTTATTTAAGACAAGATTATATGCTCAATCAATGAATATAAAATAAATATTAGGATTCGAATGAATTTGTGTTACATGTTTCAAATTCAAATTCATGTTTCGAATTCAAATACTAATTTAAGTTCAATTTCATACATAGTACATATTGTTAATTAATAATAATAAATGCTTTTAAGTGTTGACCTAGGCTCTAAGAGTCGTAATAAATAAATGAATAAATATCAATATTGACGGCATCGCCAGTTTCGTCAGAAGCAGAGGCTATTGTATTTGCTCCAGCTCCCACTACGCTCTGCAATAGGTTGCGCAACTGTTGCGTTGTGGCTGATGGAGGAAGTTCCACCCGGCCTCTTGTGGTGTATTCGTCAATTTTTGTTTTGGGTTGGCCATTTTAGTTATCCAATAAATATAAATTTTTCCAAATGGGGTGTGTGGTTGTCTCCACACCTGAGTTATAAAATTAACGATTTTATATGTATTTAAAGTCAATTACTAGAGAAATTTTTTCCTTGTTGAATAAAAGACGTGTCACGGTGTTCAATGTTCTAGCGGAAGTAAGTTCTTCCTCTTTTTCCTTTATTGCTCATCTCCATGTTTTGATATGTTAGCTGTGGTTATAAATACCTATTATCTATGAATATACTACAATATTCAGCTTTTGGTATGTAAGTAGAGTTACAGTATGTTTACAATAAGTTTACAATTTGCATCTTTACAAATAATTAAATTATGAATTCACTTTAATTCCATTGAGGTTATTGGACGTCATATTTTCATGATAATATGCATCTAACCTATTCTTAGTTTCTTTGATTATCTGTGTTTTTTATTTATTCAGATGCAAAGAAAATCTTGAAGATGGCAAGCAACTTAAACTTCAAGGCAACGAACTTGAGTGCGATATTTGTGGTAAATGTTATAGGCAAAAAGGCCATTTAAAGTATCATAAACGACTTCATAGCGGCGAAAAGCTTCATAAATGTGATATTTGTGAAATGCGGTAAGTTTTTTTATGTAACATTTACACTGGACCAAAAGCGTCAGCTTGGGTTCCAAATTCCAAATGCGACGCTTTTTATAAATGATTTGATCGTATTTCATCGCATCTGGCCTGAAAGTACGATCCACCTATGCAATATATGTCTTTATCGAATGTAAGCTAGTGCATTTTCTTGCGATGCATTGATGTCCTGGCATTCGCGTGGGAAAGGTTAAATAAAATGCGAATGACACCAATGTAAACGCTTTGAAATGGGGACTAACACAAAAATTCGTAAAAAAAATCACTAAAATCATCAACCCCAACACGAAATCTGCGCACATTTTTAGGCAATGTCACAAACTCGCAAACACAAAGTCACGAAATGATACAAATATTATAACTATTATTATATTTAAAAATCTCGTGTCACTTTGTGTGTCCGCGATGGCCTCCCAAACTCCTGAACCGATTTTGAATTTGTTTTGCACCCCGTGTGTAGTTTGATCTAACTTGAAAGATAGGATAGGTTATATCTCATATATGTATGTAAAATTAAATAAGCACGTGTACAAACATATCCACACCAACTGAAAAGAGGTGCACCACTGCGTATATGTAATATTTTATCTATATATATAAAAGAAAGTGGTGTTAGTTACACTATTTATAACTCAAGAACGGATGAACCGATTTGGCTGAAAATTGGTGGAGAGGTAGCTTAGAACCAGGAGACGGATATGGGATACTGTTTATCCCGTTCTGGCTAGGGTATTGAGATCAAAACGTGGACCTGCGTAATCCTGGGATGTGTTTGTACAATATGTGACTAGGGTCTCGAGCTATAAGCCAAAACGTGAACCCGGGTACCCCTAGAATGTGTTTATAGTATATGAATAACAAATGAAAGCTGTTGATGAGTGCTTTAGTAGAGGGTAATTTTCATACCCTGGGTGACTAGGGTCTCGAAATATAAGCCAAAACGTGGACCCGAGTATGCCTAGACAGTGTTTATACAATATGGATATCAAATGAATGCTGTTGCTGAGAGCTTTAAAGTAATTTTCATTGTGATATTCGATTTAGTCGCATCAACCTGGCAGAACTGATAAATATGTATGCGAAGCCGAAATAAAGACATGAATTAGTAATACCCACATACCTATTTACATACGTCCTATTCGATTTGCCTGAAATTTGGAATATAATGGGACTGAGACTCGGAGTGGGACTGGGACTGGAACAAAATACATACGACCCTCTAGGACTGGCAATATAGGATGAAGAAGAACGAGAAGAACTTGAGAGAAGAGAAACAAATTAAGGAGAAGGAGCCTGAGAAAGAGTGAGACGAAGATAGAGATAGATGATGCAAAAAAGACAGAGGAAAGATTTAATAAAAGGATTAAGAAACATTTGAGGAGGGGGGGGGGGGGGGGGGCGCGGAGGGCAGAGATAGACAGAAAAAGCTTTAGGCGGGTCAAATTTTATGGGGAAAAATGGGGGAAAAAACTTCAGGTGCACATCCAATTTCTGACTCTATGGGTCATACTAACCGAATAGCGGCTTCTTCCCAACCCGAATAGCGGATGTCACAAACAAAATACACGAAAATAAATGTCAAATTCGGATTCGGAGAGGGATATAAAATTTTCTAACAAAATTAGGGAGGCACGAAATTCATTTCAGACCTATGGTCCCGTGAACAATATTACTCAGTATGACCTATATATTCAGAAACTGGATGTGCCTTTTCAACAATAAATTTGACCCACCCTAATACATATGTATGTATTATAAAGGGTACATAGTAAAAAAAACGAATAACGTACCGTACACGTTCTATTTGCATTTTGTTTTCGAGGCTTGTTTCTATTCGATTGCAATGCTTATGTTATGTTATATTGCAAGTTTTATTTACAGCAGACACAGTGGTTTGGGTCTTCAAATACCATGCAAAGACGGTCGGTGCAATGCCAGATCTAGGTTTTCAATTTTTGATTTTTTTCGATAAAAGCCTAGAACAGGGATCCGACTGCTAATACGCGTCCAAAAATATCAGACCTCAGTATTAATAAGCCGAAGACGGAAAATGTTGAGTCGTTCAAAAGATATTAACGAAAAACCCAAAAATTAAGCCGGGTCCCTCCGAAACGGGGGGTGAGATTCATAATATTTTTGTGCACAACACTTTTTTCTTATTTGGCGGCCTTCCGTGCAAAACCCCTTTGTACACACAATGTTTACCTGTGTACAACAATTTTATAAAAACCACATGAAAATTGCCAACTTTAACTGCAAATATCTCATTTATTTTCCGCCATCAGATTATTGTTGTCGATGTCAGTCCGCGTCTTCTGACTCCTTTCCCGCAACGAGTATTAACAGTCGACCCCTCTAGTATTTACCCTTTTACTAACGAAGGCGAGTCATATCGACCGATATAACTCCTTTCGCCAGTAGCGAAGACATTGGAACCGTTTTGCTCCCTCAATTTACGGCAAATCTTTGCCTCGCCACGCACCAATATGGCTTCCATAAAATACACAGCACCAACACCGCACCAAATGCCGTAAACACCAAGATTAATTACGGACTAAATCAGGAAAAACCCATCATAGGACGGTGCTCGTGGCACTTGACCTGTCAAAAGCTTTTGACACAGTCAACCACGGCACGCTACTCCAAAACATAGAAGGCTCACACCTCCCCCCTTGTCTAAAAATATTGTCACGGATATTAGCATCACTAAGCTATACCATCACTAAGGCCATGCTAAGCGATATTTACGTCAATAATCAAATCATGTATACACATATAAAAGGCAGCCAAGAGATGTCACACACAGATGCATTTACTTATACGCCTGTGTGCGCGCGAGAGACTGTAAACTACAAACATTCACATCAATAATTCAATCTTTATGTATCTACATAAACGAATAAATAATTGCGTCTACACATATGTACCATGTACGAATACGAGCAGCGGAGAGTCAATGCGCAAACACATGCATATATCTGAGAAGTTTGAGAGCTACTGGACTAGTAGATTCTGGAAGCGCCTAAAAGATGTATAAAATTGTGCAAGTTTAGTTATAGCTGAGAAGTTTGAGAGCTCATGGACAATGCTAGTAGATTCTGGAAAAATGCGAACGAGGAAACCAAAGGGTATAAAAGGCAACAGATGTAGAGGCGCTGTAATTCAGTTTGAGTTGAGCTATCAATCAGTTTGCTTAAGCACGCGATCTGGCGGCCAATAGTAGAGTTTCATTTGAGTTATTAATCAGTTTGGTTATTAAGCCAGCGAGTAGCAAAGTATAAGTGTTATTGTGAATTTAGCGATACGAACCTAGCAAAAGGGCAAATAAGAGGATTTGCAGCAAATTCGTTACAATTGGTGTCAGAAGAGGAATTGTTGAATAAATTCTAAAGGACAACAAGGACATGGCAAAGTTCAGTGAATTAAAGATCCAGAAACTGATGAAGGAGTTGGGGAGCCGTGGATTGAATACAAGCGGCGTTAAACTTGAACTTCAGGCACGGCTACGAGAGGTAATGGAAGCAGAAGGAATTGATGTGGAAGAGTATGACTTTCATCTTGATGGCGAGGAAACACAAATTTCTTCGCAACTGGAAGAACAGAAGACGTATATGGTATCCCAACTGGAATCGCAGGAAACCCGTATAACATCACAATTGGAAGAACAGAAGACATATTTGGCATCTCAACTGGAAGCGCAAGAGGCACGTATATCTGAAATGTCGGCACAAATTTCGGAACAGGTATCATCGCAGCTCTTTGTGAAACTGGAAGAGCAGGATGCAAAAATTTTACAACTCGAGGACAAAATTGATGCCGAAATAGAAGCGTTAAAAGGTCGTATGGAGCAGTTACAACTAAACCGCCCAGCTGTTTCAGCAAGCAATCCAAAGGTAAAAACACCATCCTTTGACGGTTCTGTTCCTTTCCAGGTCTTTAAGCTACAGTTTGAGAAGACCGCAGCAGTGAACCAATGGAATGCTGAAGATAAAGTTGCAGCTCTGTTCGTGGCACTGAAAGGGCCTGCCGCGGAAATCTTACAGACCATCCCAGAGTACGAGCGGAACCACTACGAAACATTGATGAGCGCTTTAGAGAGACGTTACGGAAGCGAGCATAGGAAACAGATATTCCAAATTGAGTTGCAAAACCGCTACCAAAAAGCAAATGAGACATTGCAGGAGTTTGCTTCAGATATTGAAAGATTGGCTCATCTTGCAAATGCGGACGCACCCGTGGAATACACTGAAAGGGTAAAAATCCAGAGCTTCATAAATAGCATACGAGATGTGGAAACGAAGCGAGCTACATACGCAAACCCAAAGCTGACATTTGCTGAAACGGTATCACATGCATTGACTCAGGAAACGGCCTCACTATTGAGTAAACCAGCATACAAAGCTCATCGTATGGAAGTGGAAAGACCAGATTGGGTAGACACAATTTTGGAAGCACTGAAGGGATCACAACAGAAAAATGCCGGAGTTATTAAATGTTTCAAGTGCGGCAACCCAGGTCACATTGCACGTCATTGCGATCTTGGTCCTAATAGTTCCAACAATGTGGGTGGCCGTAAACGCAAAGCTGGCGGAAATGAGCAAGAGCGTGTCGGATGTAAAGAACGAAAAGTTGCCCCGGCTATTGAATGTCCTGTGATATCTGTATCGCAGATTGGAAGGAAATCAAGCAGTCTTACCATCAGAGGGAATGTGGATGGTAAAGAGCGTGTACTGACTGTAGATACGGGGGCATCTCATTCCTTGATCCGATCTGATTTGGTCAACAGGAGGGTAAAGTCATTACCTGGAGCAAGGTTGCGTACGGTCACAGGCGAGTATAATCAAGGCCAAGGCGAAGTGGTATGTGAGGTATTAATTGGAAAAGTCGTGGTTCTACACAAATTCGTTGTGGCGGAGATCGTTGATGAAGTCATATTGGGAGTGGACTTCTTGGTTGACCATGACGTCAGGATCGATATGCGGAGAAAAATTATGCGCTATAAGAATCAGGACATACCCCTTAACTTTAGTTTGGAAAAAGGGTTCAGCAGTAATCGGGCACTGGTGGAAAAGACTCGACAAAGACCACGAAAGTCAAAGGCAAAGGTTGATAGATCGAATGGGCCAAATAAATCAAAATCAAAAGTACCTGCGAGAGAAACACTGGCATTGAAAAAACCTAAAAGACGCAGGAAAACGAAGCAACGAATTTCCGAGAAAGAATGCGAGGGTAGTTTCAAGCCGGACCACTACTGTTGTGAAATGTGGGAACGATACCGATTATGCAAAGCAAATCCGTCCAGCGCAAGCTCTACGAAGTGGTTCATTGACCAAACAACAGAGTGTGAAGGAACGGCCCAGGGTAACGAGTAGTAAGATGAAACACTGGCATGACAAGAACTTTAATTCGGAAGGTTTCTTGGCGGGAGATTTGGTAATTTTAAACAACCCTCACCGGCGGAAAGGTGTTCCAGCCAAATTTCGGTGCAGTTGGGAAGGCCCGTACAAAATTGTGAAGAAGATCAGTGATACCATCTACCGCATACAAACCACTGGGAAACCACGGATTAGAAGAGTGGTACATTTGGAGATGCTAGCGGCAGTTAGATTGGGAGATTTGTCTGATCGGGACGATCAGACTTAGGTGGAGGGCAGTGTCACGGATATTAGCATCACTAAGCTATACCATCACTAAGGCCATGCTAAGCGATATTTACGTCAATAATCAAATCATGTATACACATATATAAGGCAGCCAAGAGATGTCACACACAGATGCATTTACTTATACGCCTATGTGCGCGCGAGAGACTGTAAACTACAAGCATTCACATCAATAGTTCAATCTTTATGTATCTACATAAACGAATAAATAATTGCGTCTACACATATGTACCATGTACGAATACGAGCAGCGGAGAGTCAATGCGCAAACACATGCATATATCTGAGAAGTTTGAGAGCTACTGGACTAGTAGATTCTGGAAGCGCCTAAAAGATGTATAAAATTGTGCAATTTTAGTTATAGCGGAGAAGTTTGAGAGCTCATGGACAATGCTAGTAGATTCTGGAAAAATGCGAACGAGGAAACCAAAGGGTATAAAAGGCAACAGATGTAGAGGCGCTGTAATTCAGTAATTCAGTTTGAGTTGAGCTATCAATCAGTTTGCTTAAGCATGCGATCTGGCGGCCAATAGTAGAGTTTCATTTGAGTTATTAATCAGTTTTGTTATTAAGCCAGCGAGTAGCAAAGTATAAGTGTTATTGTGAATTTAGCGATACGAACCTAGCAAAAGGGCAAATAAGAGGATTTGCAGCAAATTCGTTACAATATGTATCGCAAATTATATGAATGGTAGGCAAGCGTCGGTTCAATTTAGGAACGACATCTCAAAGCCTAGGTACCACAGGGTGTTGTCCTTTCCCCGCTTCTGTTTAATTTCTAGATATTAAAACTACCAGAAGGAGTTACAATCATTTCCTATGCTGACGATTGCACGCTTATGGCAACAGGACCTGGCCCCTCAATTGATGAATTAGTTTCTAAAATAAACAGCTATCTCCCCGATATTTCTAGTTTCTTCACCTCGCGCACCGATAAAATCCACGCCCGCTCTGCTTACGACGTGGAAGGAATAGATGGCGCAAATATTTGACTTCATGCCGATGGTGTCACACTACCGACTGTCAGTCACCCAAAGATTTTAGGAGTAACATTCGATAAAACTCTGACCTTCAAGACGCATGTCACCGAAATTTTATTTAAAGTAAAAAGCCGCAATAAAATCATCAATTCGCTTGCTGGCAGCACCTAGGGGAAAGATAAAGAAACGTTGGAAAGTGAAAGTAGTGAGGTGAAAGAGCTCAACATTCCAGAGCACAACGAAATGCTGAGCAGGCAGTTTTTGTTAAATTTCCACAAACCTAGCAAACAACTGCTTGATCTAGCCCCGCCTTCACGGGGGTTACGGAACATCTCCATAAGCACTATGACGAGATCCGGCACCTGCCAATACAACCGTTTGATCCAGACAAGCATAAGCAGGCCCTCGTCATTTGTCGCTACTTTCAGGTATTGGTATATTCGGGTTTTGACGCTGCAACATATTGTAACGAATTTACTGCAATTCCTCTTTTTTGCAACCTTCTACTAACGTTCGAATCACTAAACTGTTAAATAAATAACTCCACTATTCAATAGAGCAAAATGACCTTTATTAGACTACTTGAAATACACTTATACTTCGCAACTGTTAGCTTGCTGCTGATGCTGATCGTCCGTATCAGACAAATCTCTCGATCTAAACGCTGCTAGCTTCTTCAAATGAACCACTCTTCTATTTCGTGGTTTCCCAATTGTTTCTATACGGTAGATGTCATCACTGATCCTTTTCACAACTCTGCACGGGCTTTTCCAACTGCACCAACATTTGGATGGAACACCTTTCCGCCGGTGAGGCTTGTATAGCAGTACCAAATCTCACTCCAAGAAACCTTCCGAATTTTTGTTCTCGTCGTACCTGTGTTTCATCGTACTATTCATTATCCTGGTTCGTTCCCTCACACTCTGTTGTTTGGCCAATGAACTACTTCGTAGAGCTTGCGCTTGACGGATTGGCTTCGCATAATCAGTATCGTTCCGACGCTTCACAACAGTAGTGTGCCCTGGCTTGAAACCACCCTTGCATTGTTTCAGCGAAATTCTTTCCTTCGTTTTAGTGCGTCCATTTGGGTTTGTCAATGCCAGTGTCTCTCGCAGGTATCTTTTATTTTGCTTTGTTTGCCCCATTCGATCCATCAACCTTTGCCTTTGACTTTCGTGGTCTTTGTCAAGTCTTCTCGACCAGCACTAGCTTACTGCTGAACCCTTTCTCCAAACTGAAGTTAAGTGGCACATCCTGGTTCTTATAACGCATCACCCTTCTCTACATATCGATCTTGATTTCATGGTCAACCAAGAAATCCACTCCCAATATGACTCCATCAACAATCTCCGCCACAACGAATTTGGGTAAAACCATGACCTTCCCTATTAAGACTTCACATATCACTTCTCCCCGGACTTGGTTATACTCGCCAGTGACCGTACGCAACCTTGCTCCAGGTAATGGATTTACTCTCCTGTTGGCCAAATCAGATCGGATTAAGGAATGAGATTCGCCCGTATCTACAGTCAGTACACGTTCTTTGCCATCCACATTCCCTCTGACGGTAAGGCTGCTTGATTTCCTTCCAAGTTGCGACACAGATATCACAGGACATTCAATAGCTGGGGCAAGTTTTCGAACTTTACATCTGACTCTCTCTTGCTTATCTCCTCCAGCTTTGCGTTTACGGCCACCCAAGTTGGAACTACCAGGACCGGTGCTGCAATGACGAGCAATGTGACTTGGGTTACCGCACTTGAAACATTTGAATGCACCATTATTCTTCTGTTGCGTTCCTTTTAAAGCTTCTAAAATTGCGTCTAGCCACTCTGGCCTTTCTACTTCCACACGGCATGCTTTGAAAACTGGCTTACACAGAAGCGACGCGGTTTCCTAAATCAGAGCATGTGATACCGTTTCTGCGAATGTTGGCTTTGGGTTTCCGTATGTAGCTCGCTTTGTTTCGACGTCCCGTAGCCAGCCTTTCAACATCCGACGCAAACTCTTGCAATGTTTCACCAGGCCTCTGGAAGCGGTTCAGTAACTCTATTTGGTATATCTGTCTCCTATGCTCAGTTCCGTACCGTCTCTCTAGAGCGCCCATCAATGCTTCATAACAGTTCCGTTCGCTCTCTGGAATGGTTTGTAAAATCTCAGCTGCAGGCCCTTTCAATGCCATGAACAGTGCAGCAACTTTATCTTCAGCGTTCCAGTTGTTCACTGTTACGGTCTTCTCAAACTGAAGCTTAAACACCTGGAAAGGAACAGAACCGTCAAAGAATGGTGTTTTTACCTTTGGATTACTCGCTGAAATGTCCGGGCGATTAAGTTGCAATTCCTGTATACGACCTCTAAAATCATCCACCTCTGCCTCGATTTTTTCTTCAAACTGCATTATTTTTTCGTCCATGCGCGTTTCGAGGGTTGATGATATACGCGCCTCTTGTGCTTCTAGTTGTACTGTTATGGGTGTCTCTTGTTCTTTCAGTTGAGTTGCCATATATGTCTTTTGTTCTTCCAGCTGTGATGAAATTTGTGTTTCCTGTGCTTCAATCTTTGCTGTTATACGGTTCTCCTGGGATTCCAGCTGAGATGACATTTGCGACGAAATTTCGGATATACGTGTCTCCTGTGTTTCCATCTGGGATTCTATGTATGTCTTCTGTTCTTCCAGTTGGGATGACATCTGCGACGACATTTCTGAAATGCGTGCCTCCTGTGCTTCTATCTTGGATGCTACTGTCGATGTTTGAGCAGATATTGCAGCCAAAATCGTGTTCAAGTCTGTGCTCGTAACTGTCTGTGATGTTTCGTTTTTCTCTGCAATTTTTGTTGTTGATTCTTCCACATCAGGATAAAAGACATACTCGTCCACATCAATTCCTTGCGACTCCATTACCTCTCGTAGCCGTGCTTGAAGTTCGATCTTATTGCCGGTTGTATTCAGTCCACGGTTCTACAACTCCTTTTTCAGTTGCTGGATTTTTAATTCACTCCACTTTGCCATGTCCAAATTGTATTCAAAATCTTCGGAATTTATTCATTCCTCTTCTGACACCAATTGTAACGAATTTACTGCAATTCCTCTTATTTGAAACCTCTTACTAACGTTCGAATCACTAAACTGTTGAATAAATAACTCCACTATTCAATAATGCAAAACGGCCTTTATTAGACTACTTGAAAGTACACTTATACTTCGCAACTGATAGCTTGCTTAGTTCAAACTGATTGTCGTGCCTCTACTGTTGCTGCTTTTATACTCTTCGATTTCCTCGTTCCATACTTCTGGGCATTTCCAGAATTTACTTAGTTATACTATGTTCAAACAGAAAAATTAATTGAGGCAATATCAATTCAAATTGAGTGGTGTTCATACAACTCAATTTAGCTTACACAATAGTAATTTGATGGCCGGTTGGCTCATCTCTACAGCAACAACATACCTGTGTTCAGAATGTCAAAATGTGGGAATTAGGTGAATGGAATGGAATGAAAATATAAAACTTTGAAATTTGTGTGTGTTGTAAGATAATGTGTTCAATGTTTTGGTTTCATTTTGAGTTTGCCATCCTCTTTTGACAATTCCTACTCCAGTGAAATGAAAAAAATAATATCAGCTGATGAGATGAGCCAACCATATAGTTGAGCCATGCGTAAGTGACGTTTAAATATACTCAATAAACACACTTTACAAGGTTGTATTTACAGTTTGAAACAATTTATTACGCAATTTTTTTTAAATTGGCAATTTGTTATTACAATTTATTATATGATAAATTGCGTAATAAATTGCCCAAATGGTATAAATTGCCAATTTGGCGTGTGTTTGTACCTAGTATTACTGCTATAAAATTATAACTACAGATGCACGTGTATATCTTCTCATATGCGCGTGTATATGTGAGTGACACTTCCACAGATAATTGCCTACTTTTGGGAGCATCTCAGATAAGATATATGCATCTGTTTGTGCGTCTCTTCTCCGCTGCGTGTACGTACATATGTATGTGTAGACATATTGACTGATTCGTTTATGTAGATAAAAGTGACTGCCTGCTTTATTGTTGTTGTGGTTTCATTTACTTAGCATCAGACTAGTGTCACTTAGTGTCACTAATATTCGTCACAATATTTAGCGTATCCTCCGACTTCAGCACACGTGATATTCAAGCATGGGCCTTTGAAATAGTGCTCAGTGCCAGTATCAGTGCTGTATTCACCACCTTCATTCATCTTCTTCTCGGTGGAAGTCGGTGTGTCAGCGTTGGATCCCTTTAGTATCACTGAGAAAGCTGCATCACCCGTTAGCTCACTAGTCTTTTCGTCTTTACCTTTATTGCCACTATTGCCCTCCTATTTATGCATTGCAGCTTTTGAGGAATGTGGTATTTCAGTACTTAGGCTTCCCTCTTCGCTCTGCTTTGCAGATTTAGAGGTGTGGTTCTTGTTTACCCTTCCTCGTCTGTCTCTTAAAGTCAGGCTGTAAGTAGTTGAGAACTGCTCACCAGCAAAGTCTTTGTGAGTGAACTGTCTTCGACATTCATCCACTGTGTCATGGGGCCATGCTAAACGCTCGCTTTCGTGGTCGGTTGGGTCGATCACTGCAGTCAACCGCTGCATAATTCTTAATGCTGCCCGGTATTGTTAGAGGGTTCTCCTAAACTCCCTGTATCGCTTCCGTCCCAACATTAGTTTTGTTTCCGAGTTGGCAGATCGATCCTTTACCGAGCGCACTGACTATATACTGTCATGTTGTTGTAAACGACACTTCCCGAAGGGTTTTGGAATTGTAATCGATGTTGATGGTCCTTACCGTATATAGACCTGGTACTTTCCGGTGACAAGTACCATTAAGATACAAGCCCGACCATCTCGGGAACGATTTAATATGACCACATTGCACCTTGTAGGCGATCACGCCCCCATCACCGAGTTCCATGAAGAACTTTGGGTCGCAAGGACCTCGCCTTCTAAAGATTCGCCACGGGTGAGGTTTATAATTGGGTTGGATAACCTATAGATTGCGCTAGCAATCCCTTGAGGGTTGCGCGCGCTCCGCAATCTAATGAATCATTTGGTTATTTAGTCGTCCTCATTTGGGTATTTAGTCCCCTGAAAGTTTCCCATTTTCTGTGTGAATGTATTTCAGACAGGGAATAGGGATTTCGTGTTGGGTATTCTGATTATGGGGATTTTGATTTTGGTGATAAAGAGGGTAACCTCAACTCATTTTGAGGTACTTATTTGGAGCTAGTGTAAATGTAGTATTAAAAACATCGTCATTATTACAACTTTTCATTTTGTCTTTAAAATAGCTTTGCTCGCGTCCAATATCTATCCGCCCACATGCGCACTCATACCGGTGAAAAGCCATACAAGTGCAAGTACTGCGAAAGAGCCTATAAGCAAATGAATGTACTACATAGCCATTTACGTATGCATCTGGGTGTAAATATTTATAGATGCAAGTTTTGTCCATTGGCGTTTCCTTTCGCTTCGAAGCTACGATTACACTTAACGTCTCATAAAAATGAAGATGAAGAAACGCGTGAACGAAATATGACAGCTTTAAAGGAAGAAGAGGCCAAATTAAAGCAGAAACTTTTTGAGAGAAAATCTAAAGGGTAAGAAAATAACGTGGCATTAACAGAATATTTGATCACCGTAATGTAGTGGTAGTCAAACAGTTTCAAATATGACCGCTTTTTGTGGACGTGTTATTAGATATCGGACAAAAAAAAAGTGAAGAATTTTATAATGTATTATTTTCCCTTCCAAACATATATGTAGTACTCCTATATTGCTAATAGAATATGCTCGCAATGTGTTTTGAATTCGAAATCATCAGATGGTTTTTTTTACCTATGAAAAGATCTCATTTAAATGAAACTATTTAGTTATATTTGATAACAATTTTATTAATAAGAAGGCATATTATTTACATATACACGGAAATGTTTTAACATTATTGGTGTGGAAAAAAAAAACTAATTTTGTCAATTTTTTTCGTACATATGCTTTATCTTGCGGCGTGTGTCCATATAAATATTTATAAAGTACTTGCAAAGTTGACATCGGTGATCGTTTAATAAGTCATTGCTGAAAAAGGTTTCAACTTTAACGTGATCTTCCATAAAATGGTTGACAAATACCTCCCCAATGCTGTTCATAACTTGAATCATTAAATACAATTTAATATTAGTTTTATCAAGCTTTTGTACGTTTTGTCTTATATCTTTTTCGCTTTGTAAACTTATAACATCGCTCGAAGGCGGAATATATGGGCCTGATTTTTTAAAGCCGATAACCTACACATTTCAGTGCCAATAAGTTGTTCACTGCAAGTTAAGCATATTAATTTGTGCTATAAGATCCAGGATACAAAACCGGCTATATAACGTACGACCTCGTCGACAAATGGAGAAAGTTGCCACAAGGTGTCAACATATGCATAGTCAAATTCACCCGTCGTGTCAAATTGTAATTTAGATTTTTTGCTTACCCCAGAAGAAACACTTAAAAATTTTAAATTATCAAAACTACAGTTTCCGTTTTGAAATTCTTTTAATTCATGTCGAACTAAAAGACGTTTATAGGCACTCTTGAATTGCTCGGAATTCAGGTTATTGTTAAAACCACCTCTTCCACGAATGGCGCCAAAAACGTTGTCGATAACAGTTTTTTGAAAAAACTATGAAAATTTTTTTAGTAGGTCATAAAAAAAAACCTTCAAAATCAAAGTCGAAAAAAAGTCAAAAAAAAAAAGAAAATTAAATTTCGCAGGCTTGAAAATTATTTTTTTGGGTATGCGTAGTGGAACTTTTTCTCCTGACCCTATCGAAAAATCGATGGCGCGATATCGGTTAACTTTCGTCCATACAAATCGACCCACCCTAATATACATATTTTAATACCTCTAAATAGGTCGATCCCTGTCCCATTTAGAAAACTTTATTTTATCCTAAATATCACAATAACAATAAAGCCTGCAGTTTCGTTCGAAATTTCCTAGCTCGGACGATTTTTTGAATTTTCACGAACCCTGGACCACATAGCGAATTTTTTCACTCAAATTATTTTTGATGCAGAACGAAGGTAATATTTCAAAGTTTTACTACAAAGAACAAATATTTAAATCTATCTGTCCGTTTTTGAATTATGGCCGTTAGACTGGGTCGAAAAAAAAGTTGTTAATGTCCGCCCCTAAAATTGAAGATTATGTTGCGAGGGTTTCGGAAAATTTTTTTAAATTTTTTTTTGATCCTTCGAAATACAGCCGAAAAAGTTTTTTCATTGTAACTTGGTTATTTGACGTCCGATTTTTGAAATTGATATGTCATTATTTTGGCCTTGAGAAGCTTCACATTTCCGTTTAATGTCCTTTTAAGCTATGAAGTCGTTTTCACATGATTAGTTCAGCTAACAAAATTTCACCCCCTTTCCTTACCAAACGAAAGTACTTAAAAATTCAAGAAAATGTTGCTTTGAAACCATATTACTAAAATAATAAACAAAGAAGTTATAACACTTTCAATATTTATTTAAACTGTTATTTTACCTGATTCTTATTATACTTAGACCTGAAACTCATGATATTTTTGGAGGAAAAATTGCAGGGTTTGCATTGAAAAGTTAATAAAGATATGCCAAATATCATGAATAGGGGAAGTGAAAGTAAATAAGTGAGTCAAACCTGTTGTTTCGTATTTATAATAATAATATGCGACAAAATCAACTTTTTTTCTGGGTATTGGACAAATCCAACTTTTTTTTTAGAGATTGAGGCTTAAGTAAACAAAGTACTATGTTCGTTTTTCGAACTTAGCCTCCAAAAAATAGATATCGGCTTAAGAAGTTCGAAGTTCGAAATTTAATTTTTTTGTTAACGCGTTCAGCAAATTGAAAAAGTAAAACTGTGGGCGTGGTCCGCTCTTTTCCCTTATTTGAAGGGCTGAATTCTTTTTTTGACAAATTTGGTATAACAGCTGTTATACGAGGTGAAAAGTCAGACTCTGACTTCTGAATACAGTCAGACTCCGACTTCTGACATCTGACTTTTCACCTTTACTTTTTCAATTTGCTGAACGCGTTAACAAAAAAATAAAATTTCGAACTTCGTAAGCCGATATCTATTTTTTGGAGGCTAAGTTCAAAAAACGGTGATAGTACTTTGTTTACTTAAGCCTCAATCTCTACAAAAAAGTGGGTTTTATCCAATACCCAGAAAAAAAGGTGATTTTGTCGCATAGCGTTATTATTATAAATACGAAACAACAGGTTTGACTCACTTATTGACTTTCACTTCCCCTATTCATGATATTTGGCATATCCTTATTAACTTTTCAATGTAAACCCTGCAATTTTTCCTCCAAAAATATCACGAGTTTCAGGTCTAAGTATAATAAGAATCAGGTAAATAACTTACTTAATTACTTAATTGGAGCTTAACCCCGTAAACGGTTATGGCCGTCCAACAAGGCGCGCCAGTCGCTCCTTCGCTCCGCCAACCGGCGCCAATTGGTCACACCAAGGGAGTTTAAATCGTTTTCCACCTGGTCCTTCCAACGGAGTGGGGGCCGCCCTCTACCTCTGCTTCCATAGGCGGGTTCCGATAGAAACACTTTCTTGGCCGGAGCATCACCTTTCATTCGCATAACATGGCCTGCTCTGGCTAGGCTGCGTACAGCTCATCATTAAATCTTCTTCGGTACTCGCCATCGTCAACGCGTAGAGGTTCATAAATCTTTCGAAGAACTTTTCTCTCGAACACTCCCAAAGCGGCTTCATCTGCTGTTGTCATGGTCCATGCTTCTGCCCCATATAGCAGGACGGGTACGATAAGTGACTTGTTGAGTATGATTTTCGTTCGCCGAGAGAGGACTTTACTTTTCAAGTGCCTACATAGTCCAAAGTAGCATTTATTGGCAAGATTGATTCTTCGCTGGATTTCAGTGCTGATGTTGTTGCTAGTGTGGATGCTGGTTCCCAAATAAACGAAGTCTTTTACTATTTCGAAATTATGGCTGCCAGTAGCGTGGTTTCCAAGGCGCGTATGCGCTGACTCTTTGGTCGATGACAGCAGGTACTTCGGTTTGTCCTCATTCACGATCAAACCCATCTTTACCGCTTCTTTTTCCAGTTTGGAGTAAGCAGAACTAACAGCGCGGGTGTTTAGGCCGATGATATCAATGTCATCAGCATACGCCAGGAATTGCACGCTTTTATAGAATATTGTTCCATTGCGGTTAAGTTCTGCAGCTAGTATAATTTCCTCCAGCATCAAATTAGGGAAATCGCACGATAGGGGATCACCGTTTAGTTTCGAACGGCTCGGAGAGGTCCTTCCCAATTCCAAGATTTGGCGCATTGTAAAAATCTGGTCGATGGCAGATTTACCAGGTCTGAAGCCGCACTGATAAAGTCCAATCAGCCGGTTCACGGTAGGTTTCAATCTTTCGCACAATACACTTGAAAGGACCTTGTATGTGATATTAAGGCTGATTCCACGATAGTTGGTGCATTTTGCAGTATTCCCCTTCTTGTGAACTGGGCAAAGAATACTTAGATTCCAATCGTCCGGCATGCACTCGTCCGCCCATATTTTGCGAAGCAGCTGCTGCATGCACCTTACCAACTCCTCGCCGCCGTACTTGAATAGCTCCGCAGACAATCCATCAGCGCCCACGGCCTTGTTGTTTTTCAATCTGGTTATTGCTATTCTAACTTCGTCATATTCGGGCTAGGGGACATATATTCCATCATCGATTGCGTGATCGGGTTCGTCATCTCTGCGCGGTGAATCGCTGCCTCCATTTAGGAGAGCAGAGAATTGTTCCCTCCATAATCTAAGCACTCTCTCCAACATATGTTGTAAATCAATAATTAGGCGAAGAAAACCAAGTTTTTTACCAGTTCTTATCAGAGGAATATTATCAACGTTGCGCAAAGTTAATATATATTCTATAAATATTTATGTCTGCGCTTTTAATTTAAAAAAGTCTCTTCAGTAACGGGTCCATCAAATTCCTTCTTAGAATATCTATTTTTACAGTTCAAAATGTCGCCAATATTATTAAAATTCATACAAAGTTCTGCAGTAGCATTACTGCCTTGAAATTTTGTATTTATTACGTGGTCTGGTAAAATATTTTCTAAGAATAAAAGCGATTTACCCACACTTCCGCTCAGTGTTTGCATAGCCAACTTAACGTTCATAATGCTATTTTTAAATTAATATGTTTCTTTGTTAATTTATTCGCTATACGCAGTCCTTCTTGTTTTTGAACGTTGTACAAGTCAACCAGAAATTTCCATTCAACTAGTTGTCCATCTTCCGTCTTTATAACTTTTTGTCGCCCAAACAATTCCGTACTAATTAAATCATGTGGCAAAAATCAAAAAAAATATATACTTTATCTTTCGTAGCAGGATTTATGAACGTTGGATTAAATTTTGATCTATACGTGAAATTGGCTCCTAAACTAGTACACATGGTAACATTTGTTGGTGCACCATTAAAAGTAATGGAATACACCCGAGCTCCGTAGCTTGGCAATGCATAAAATGCTTGCTTCGATCACTAGAGAGACCTGCTCCTCATCACGTTGAGGACGTATTAATAAATATCCAATTGGTATCTTCCAATTGGAGTTCAATGAAACAGCCATTATTACTAAGACGCTGTTGGCGATGGGAATGGAGTAATTTTCTTCACTTTCTTGAATTATACCCATATCTATTCTATATCTATTTGCTCCCTAATAGCCATTTCATCAATTACGAGATTCACCAATACGATTGTCTTTTGTCCTCAATGAAATTGCCTCTAAAGCCTGTTTTGTAAAACCAGGTGATCCATCAATATTTTGATACCACCTCCTTAATGTAGATGGATATTAATATTTAAAAGCTGCAAGTGTCGAAAATATGCTTGCGATATCAGAATTGTAGCTGAGTAGTTACAGCATCCCACTGCTATTAAGAAATTCGAACTAATTTTTTTCGGATTGAAATTATACACGGAAATACTTTCTTACTAGAATCAATAGTCATGCTTAGAGGTAATTCAATGAATTCAGTGCTTGGCGGCAGCGGTTGATAATGTTGCGAAAGGTGATGCGGATCGCTCACGGTAACAATATCTAAATGCTAGTCGTAAGCTCCATGATTCTACTGGGTGTAAATCCAACTTCTGATGTTTTTTTTTTTTTTTCTAAAATAAGATAGCATAATTGTTATGCAAATAAAAAAAAATAAAAATAATCCTTACATACTGGAATCAATATACATGCCATCAGTTACAAAACTCGTTATAGATTCAATCTCAACTAATTTTTGGGGTATATTAATAGAAGGGAAAGCGTCCTTCTTTAAATACCTCGAGCCTATAACGTAAATCATATGCCGGTATGTATCTTCAATACCGCCTGCTACCATCCAATTTCTCCCAAGCCCAGCATTTTGAGTATACTGGAATAGAAAATGTTTTAATTATTTCATAAACGGATGTAATTTACTTACTCATCTAGGCGCCTCTCTTTATGTGTATCATTTTTCCAGAGAGCATAATCTCGGCATTTTTTTTGTAATAGTTTTTATTTTAAATTATTTTCCAACAATAACCGATTTCACAATGAATGCTTGATACGCTCATGTATTTTTCAAAGCTCAATTGTCATTTCAGGTACATTCGTTAATCGAATTTCTTTTTCTATTTTTTATATTTCTGTACTTTGGTGTTGGGGGAATGTACTTTGTGTTTTCTAGCAATATAGGAGTATTACATATGTACATATATGTGGGAATAATGAACACGATACTTAGTTTATTATAAAAGAATGTTTAATTAGAATTCATTAAAAGTATTTAAATGTAATAATAAAGTATTTTAAAATAATTATATTTTAATACAGCATAGTTCACTGATATTACATTTTATTCTTGAATTAGTTGGCTTTGATAGCCGCACACTCACGACGACACAATGCGACTTACTTCTTCGGTTGCCACTTATACTCTATCCTCTCTCTTAGACATTTACCGACCGTGTTGCCATTCTTTGGTGAACTGGTGGATTGGATGGTGATGCCACCATTCCAGATCCCACAATCGGCTGTCCTGACCTATTATTCGCCTCGAATAATGAACTCCATGGCTTCATATTTTCTGCTATCGTTGTCGTTAAGATAGGACCTTCTTGTTCCCCTACTTTTTGTACCTTGTACCTTCCGTGACTTAATTTCTCAATAACTTTATAGGGCCCAAGATATTTTGGCCTTAATTTCATGCTTGACCCCGAATTGCGTTCTCTTTATTGCTACTAGTTCATCAGGTTTATACTCTAACTCTGCTTTACGTCGTTTGTTAAAAGATTCTCGATTTTCCTTTGGAATTTTCGCAATATTTTCACGAGCACTATCTCGCACTATATCTCTTTCCCTATTTAGTTCTTCAAGCTCAATATCGTTAAAAATTTCTCTTAAGTCCGGATTCTCTGTAACGCGCATGTCTAAACCTGCCAAGATCTTGAAGGATGTTGCCTTTGTACTTCGCGGTGCAGTGTTGTTTATTATCTGCTGTACTTTATCTACATGCGTGTGCCAATGAGTGGGGTTCTCATGACTAAGTTTCGCAATCATAGGAATAATAATCTTATGGATTCTCTCCACCTGCCCGTTTCCCCGTGGTACCCCTATGGCAATTGTTAAATGTTGAATATTTTGGTTTCGACAGAATTCTTCGAATGTTCCAGCTGTGAATGCCGAACCTTTATCCGATGTTATTCTCTTTGGGTTTCCGAATATCGCTGTGAGCTTCTGCAATTTATCAATGACTTCTTCCGTACCCGTGGACTTCGCAGAATAAAGCCATACAAATTTGGAAAATCCGTCTACCTTAACTAAAGTGTGGTTGTATTTTTTACGCGTATCGGTTAAGGGTCCTACGTGATCTATGCGCAGGTTTCCCAAAGGTTCACTGGCCTTGTCGATTGACGTTGTTGTTGTTGTTGTAGCGATAAGGTTGCTCCCCGAAGGCTTTAGGGAGTGTTATCGATGTGATGGTCCTTTGCCGGATACAGATCCGGTACTACAGCACCATTAAGGTGCTAGCCCGACCATCTCGGGAACTATTTATGTGGCACATTAAACCTTCAGGCCATTCACTCCCTCCCCATCCCCCAAGTTCCATGAGGAGATTGGGGTCGCCAGAGCCTCGTCTGATAGTGAAGCAGGATTCGCCGCGGATAGGTGAGGTTGACAATTGGGTTTGGAGAAGCTATATATTGCGCTGGCAACCTGAAGGGTTGCGCACACAGCCCCTTGAATCTGGTATTTTAGTCGCCTCTTACGACAGGCATACATACCGCGGGTATATTCTGATCCCCTAACCCGCTGGGGGTTTGACGTCAAGAACCCCTCTTTTTTCCCTTGTTTGGCGTCCATGACAATACATTGAACACAACCCTTGATTACTTTGTTAACTTCCTCACTCAAATTAGGTATAAAATATGACTTTTCGACTAACTCCATAGTCTTTTTTGCAGCATAATGACCCTGACAATGTGCTAACCTGATTACTTCTTCCTCTACCAATGAGGGTACTACCAAAAGTTCCTTGACGGGGTCCTTGAATAGCAACTCATTTTTTATGAAAAAATCTTCGTAGTCTTCTCTTTCTAAAATTTTCTTCACAGCCCTGATCCAATCGTCTTCCCCCTGTGTTTCTTTAAATCTCAATTTCGTTGAGTCTGTAATGACGAGACAATACACCCGACTTAATGCATCAACATGCTTTATGCTTGAGCCCTTGCGGTGTTCCACCTTAAAAGTATATTCCTGCAATTGCATTGTCCACCTCACAACCCTATCTGGAATATCCCGCTTGTCCAAGATTTGCGTAAAAGCATTGCATTCCGTAACCAGTTTGATTATCGCCAACACCTCAAGTTCATATGAACTATATTTTTCCTCTGTGGGCGAAGTTTTACGGCTCATATATTCTACCGGGTGAAGAAGTTGGTCTTCTGTTTCTTTTTGCAGTAGAACTGCACCATACCCATACTTTGATGCGTCCGTGTGCACCTCGGTCTCGGCCTGTGGTCTATATAACTTTAAAGCTGGTGAGCTCATAAGGGCTTTCTTAAAAGATTGTATTGCTACTAGATGGCTTTCCTCAATTCGAAACTTTTCATCATTCCTAAGCAAGTCTGTTTAAGGCTTTGCTACTAACGCATTATTTTTTTATGAAACGTCTGAAGAATGATGTTAGCCCTACAAATCGTTGCATTTCTTTCTTGCTTGCGGGTATAGGGACATTTCTCACAGCGGCCGTTTTGATTTCGGATGGAAGAATTTTCCCTTTCTCTACTATGTAGCCCAAAAATTCAATTTTCCTCATCAAGAACTGACATTTTTGCCATTTCATGCGTAACCCATATTTACTTGCTTTTTCCAACACGATTCCAAGTTTCTTTATACCCTCATCATCATCCTTTGCTGGAATCACGATGTCGTCCATATATATCAACACGGTACCATCTCTTAACAAATCTTGGAAAACCGAATTGATATAGCGGCAAAATACTGCTGGCGAATTTGAAATTCCAAATGGCACGAAACAAAATTCGTATTGTCCACCATGCGTCACGAAAGCAGTATACTTTTTAGAGTTTTCTTCAATGAGGACATGGTAGAACCCATTTTCTAAGTCCAGTGTAGTGAAAACACGGGCTTACTTAGGCTATCCAGTACCTCATCAACTACCGCCATAGGAAAATTGTCCCATATAATTTTTGCGTTAACTTTCCTGTAATCGCAGCATAGTCGCTTATCGCCGTTCTTCTTTTTCGTAAGGACTATGGGCGATACGAATTCAGACGAACTATTTCGGATTATACCATCTGTTAGGTCGCTGCATAAAGCAATGAAACGTTTGAATTCATGAAACACTTGTGCTTGATGGGTGCGATTATCTGCCTTTGCTAAATGTCATTTACATCTACAGCTATTGGCGCTCTTGCTCTCTTTAATATTTCTTTTACTTTTGAGACGTTGACGGAGAAGGCAGCATAACCCTACTAGCTCAGGCACAAGTGTAAGTACATAGCACGCGGTGAATTAGTATACATATTTTGATTAATGTAAAAAACTTTGTATAGATTTTAGCGCTACTTTATGAACAAATGCTCAAAATACGTGTACAAAACAGCTGTTCGATATATTTTACTTCTCCAGTCAAGAAACTAAAATACTTGCAACTCGATATGACCAATGATGATAACACGATGCCCGATGCATCCACCGCATCAACCTCTAGCGCACCAGCCATAACAAGTGTAACCGCTTCACCACTCGCACCTCCTGTACAACCAGAACCTACGACAATCGAAGCACCTTCACATATTTGGCAATCCGCGTTAATTAGTAAGACATCGCAATTCACCGGAGCTGGTTACGAGCATGATGAACTATCTTCTGCAGGTATGGTTTCAGGTATAGCAAATATAGCAGCGCAATTTTCAACAGCGCCACTATACAATAGCAATAATGTAACATCGCTTCCAACATTTGCTACTTTAAGTAACTCATTTTCGTCACCGCCGACACGTGTGCCGGCCTTAACCTCAAAGTTTGCCACAGGCCCGTACATTCACCAAGCACCTTTAATGACATGTTTTGAATCTGGGGCGTTATCTGCTCATGCCCATGGTAACATAACTTCAGCACGAAATCCATATTATAATACTGCAATACAAAGCAGCGTAAATAATTTCGGGGGGCTCCGTCCAACTGCAAATTCAACGTTTGTTCAGTCGTTGCATGAGGGGTACCCGTATGGCGGTAACATACAAAGGTGTTTAAGTACAGCGCAGGTTCAATCGCCATATGCACCGACAAATAATGTGCAAAACTCTGCGTTCACGTCCACTCAATTTCAACCATCTTTGTGTGCGCAGCCACCCTCTGGTCTGCATAATGGGCATATGCTAATCAGACCCCTTGGGTTGGGATGGCTCAATCAATGCCATATACAAATTCTAGCTCAGTGTTGTTGCCCTCGCATGTAGCCGCGAGGCAAGCTATAACTAAAGATTTGCCCTCCTTCTCAGGTAGGCCAGAGGAATGGCCGTTATTCATAACAAACTATGTCCAATCTACGGAGCGCTGTGGATTTTCCGACCAAGAAAATCTTGTTAGGTTACAGAAATGTTTGAAAGGCGCTGCACTAGAGTCAGTCCGGGGGAAATTGATGATGCCAGCTACAGTTAATTTGGCTATTGAGACTCTGCGTATGCTTTTCGGTCGGCCAGACGTTATCCACGAAACACTCCAACGTAAGCTACGAGAAGTTTCACCCGTAAAATTGGATCGATTGGAAACATTAATTGAGCTTGCACTCGCTGTGCAAAATTATAGGGCGACAATGCAAGCTATGGATCTCGACGGATATCTGAACGATCCAATGCTACTTAATGACCTTTTGAACAAATTACCGGGTGAAATGAAGCTGGAATGGGGTAGACGTCGGCTAGGTCTTCCACGAGTCGATATCATAATATTTGACGAATGGCTCTTCGGGCTCGCATCTTGCGCCAGTCAAGTTACCCCTGTTAACAGCGCGCTATCAGAGGTAAAGTTAGGAAACAAAGGGCGTCGGGAAAGACTACTAGTCCATGATACCTGTTCAAACCCTGTCAACAAAACGCAGGCATCGCCCAAGACCCCTTGTCCAAAGTGCACAGGTTCACACGATCTTGCTGAGTGCAGTGACTTCAAAACAATTAGTAGGCAATTACGCTGGCAGTTTGTTAAGGAAAAACGACTCTGTATACGATGCTTTAAGAATCACCTAGTTCGACGATGCAATTCTAACAAGATGTGCGACGTCGATGGCTGCCGTTTACCCCATAACCCGCTGCCCGTTGTCCGTGCAACGATTACAACAACAAACTGCCACAAATACTAATGCTAAAGCTGAAGCCGACGACTCCGTCGTGTGCCTTCATCGCAAGCAACATGATAGAGCTCTCTTTAGATATATTCCCGTAGTTTTGCATGCCAACGGCGTAGCCCTGGAGACAGTCGCACTCATCGATGAAGGCGCATCTTGCACTTTGGTAGACGATAGATTGACTCGCGAACTTAAACTTAATGACCCTAGTCGGGAGCTGTGTCTCAAATGGACTGGAAATATTACCCAGCAAGAAAACAACTCTCGAATCGTATCATTCGAAATATCAGCACGAGGCAACGAAGGCGCTAAATATAAGATGCACGGCGTACGCACTATCGCAAATTTGGATTTGCCGCAGCAGTCTTTACAGGCTAATGATATTCAAGGTCGCGATCACTTCAAGGAACTACCTATCTTACCCTATGACTCTTCCAAGGCTGGTCTTCTTATTGGGCTGGACAACCTTAAATTATGCGTACCATTGGAGATCCGTCAAAGTCAAAATGATGGCCTCGTAGCAGCACGTTGTCGACTGGGTTGGTCAATATACGGTCGTGACGCGAACGATAATCCGCACAAAGAAAATTTACTTCATATATGTGAGTGCTCTAACGATACACACCTTGATAACCTGATGCGGTCATTCTTTTCGATTGAATCGGTTGGCGTAAGCCCGTCTGCAAAACCCTTATTGTCGAAAGAAGATGAGCGCGCGCTTACTATAATGAAGCAGACTACTCGGTACATCCAAGATGATAAGAGGTGGGAAACGGGGCTTTTGTGGAAATATGATAGCATTAACTTACCGCAGTCATACAATATGGCGTACAAACGTTTGGAGTGCCTGGAGCGGAAAATGGCCAAAGATCCGGATCTTGAAAACTTTATCAGAAATCGTATCAGTGACTATCTCAACAAGGGTTACGTACGAAACCTAACAGAAAGTGAGATTTCCAAAGGGGGAAAGGCATGGTATATTCCCATCTTTACAGTTATGAATATCAACAAGGGTAAACGGAGGTTGGTATGGGATGCAGCCGCCAAGGTTGAAGGTACCGCTTTGAACGACGTGCTTCTTAAGGGTCCCGACCTCATGAGGAACTTGGTAGGGGTTTTACTCCGATTTCGTGAGAAAGCAGTAGCAATATGCGGTGATATTCGTGAAATGTTCCACCAGGTTCGAGTTATTAAAGACGACCAAGTAGCACAACAGTTCCTCTGGAGGGATGGGGACCGCAGTCGGGATCCAGAAGTCTTTGCTATGGTCGTCATGACGTTCGGCGCATCTTGTTCACCCTCCCTAGCAAACTATATTAAAAACCGAAACGCAGATAGATTTAATGAACAGTTTCCATTAGCAGCATCAGCCATTGTGCAAAACACTTTCGTTGATGACTGGCTGCAGAGTGTCGATACGGAAGATGACATGATAAAGCTGGCAAAGGATGTGCGACACATACACAGTGAAGGAGGCTTTGAGATGCGTCATTGGCTATCTAATTCAAAGCGAGTTCTACTCGCCATGGCAGGTGAGTCTGAGTTAAGCGACAAGTGTCTTGAGGAGTCCGGAGATGGGGTGGAAAAGGTGCTCGGCATGTGGTGGCGACCACAAACCGATGTGCTTATCTTTGTGCAGACGTTTAAAAAACAGTTTTTTGACGAATCAAGAACACCAACCAAGAGGGAGATCCTTCGAGCGGTTATGACAATCTTTGACCCATTGGGCTTGCTCGGATTTTTCGTAATCAAGGCCAAAATAATACTACAGGATGTTTGGAGATCAGGAGTCACTTGGGATGAAACCATACACGAAAAGGAACGCATCGCTTGGTGGAAGTGGGTACGGAAACTCCAATATATCAACAATATTAGCATTCCAAGGTTTTACTACTTAAGCCGCTCCGACAAACTCGAACTCCATGTTTTTGTTGATGCAAGCATTCTCGCTTAAGCAGCGGTAGCTTACCTACGAGCATGGGTTAATGGTGAGTTCCGCTGCAGCTTCGTGATGTCTAAAACTCGAGTAGCTCCCCTGAAACCAATATCAGTACCGCGGTTGGAGTTGATGGCAGCCATTTTGGGATTGCGCCTTGCGAGGTTTGTGCAAAGCGAGCTTTCTGTTGGTATTACGCGTAGACTTTTCTGGTCCGACTCAAAAGATGTACTTTATTGGATACGATCGGATGCCCGAAAATTTAATCAATTCGTAGCGGTACGTATTGGAGAAATATTGCAGGAGTCGCAGGTAAACGAATGGCGGTGGGTTTCTTCTAAACAAAACGTCGCTGACGATGGCACCAAATGGGACGATAATGTAGTGTTGGATAATAATGCCCGATGGTTTACAGGGCCGGACTTCCTTCGATATCCTTCACATAATTGGCCGCATTCAGAGTTCATCGAGAATATTGAGGAGGGGCCTGAAACCGTCCATCATGTGAGCGATGAAAAAGGGGAACTTGACAGCTGCATACCAAACCCTGCGCGGTTCAGCAAATGGGAAAGACTTCGGGCAGCTCTGATGGGGGTCTTGCGTTTTCTTCGCTCTATCGTGAAATGGGAACCTAAAAATCCAATAGTTGCGAGGCTGCTACGTGAAAAGACTTGTCATTATGCCGAGCTGCTACTTTTCCGCGTGTGCCAGTCGGAATGCTTTGCAGATGAGCTGAAGCAGCTAAAAACATCCGATGCTCGGGTAAGTCGTAAGAGCAAAATATTTAAATTTTCACCATACATAGATGATAACGGGCTCCTAAGAGTGAAAGGTAGGATAGACGCAGCTGATGCAGTACCAACAGACGGGAAAAGGCCCATTATACTTCCGCGGGATCATAGAATTGTGTACCTGGTAACCGATTTTTATCACCGAAAATATCACCACCAACATAATGAAATCGTGGTCAACGAAATGAGGCAGAGGTTTTGCATCCCTGGACTCAGATCACTCGTCAGAGCCGTTGCAAAAGGGTGCCAAATTTGTCGTGTACGTAGAGCAGTGCCATCTGCACCAGAAATGGGTCCACTTCCCATGGAGCGTGTCGCCGCGTTTACACGCCCATTTACATACACAGGAGTGGACTACTTCGGGCCTTTTGATGTTGTTATTGGTAAGCGGCACGAAAAACGTTGGGGCGTGCTCTTCACCTGTATGACCGTGCGAGCCGTTCATATTGAGGTGTCTTCGTCACTATCCACCGATTCATTTCTTTTGGTTCTGCGACAGTTTATATGCAAACGTGGTGTTCCGAGGCGTATAACATCGGACAACGGCACGAACTTTAGAGGCGCTAGTCGAGTTCTAGCTCAGGAAGTAGAGAAGATATCGCGTGACCAGGTAGAACAAAGGTATCCTGATATAGAGTGGGTTTTCATACCACCGTCTGCACCCCACATGGGTGGTGCATGCGAGCGCATGGTGCGCACAGTAAAATCGGTTCTTATGAGCATCCTACCTGACAACTGCGTTCGTGAAGAGGTCCTGCGAGCGGCACTAGCTGAGGCAGAAAGCACAATTAATATGAGGCCCCTAACCTACATACCGATTGAATCACCGGATAGCGAAGCGTTGATGCCAAACCATTTTCTGCTCGGTTCTTCTAGCGGCATCCGTGAGAAAGGTGATTGTGAAGTTGACTCTTCCAGGTTGAGCAAAAACTTTCGAATCTCTGGACAAATAGCAGACCGATTTTGGAAACGATGGCTCCGAGAGTATTTGCCATGTTTAACAAGACGCACGAAATGGTTTGAAACCCATACAACTATTCAACCAGAAGATATCGTCGTGATTGTGGACGAAAACGCGAAGCGTAACACTTGGACTAGAGGTCGTGTACTTGACGTGATACGCGGTAGTGATGGTAAAATCAGGAGTGCGGTGGTGAAAACATCTAGCGGCTTGATGACTCGGCCGGTGGTGAAGCTCGCGCGACTGGATATCAATGAAGCAAACCCCGTTGCGGAGCAAGAAGTTTGCGAGGAGGGGTGTTAGGTCGCTGCATAAAGCAATGAAACGTTTGAATTCATGAAACACTTGTGCTTGATGGGTGCGATTATCTGCCTTTGCTAAATGTCATTTACATCTACAGCTATTGGCGCTCTTGCTCTCTTTAATATTTCTTTTACTTTTGAGACGTTGACGGAGAAGGCAGCATAACCCTACTAGCTCAGGCACAAGTGTAAGTACATAGCACGCGGTGAATTAGTATACATATTTTGATTAATGTAAAAAACTTTGTATAGATTTTAGCGCTACTTTATGAATAAATGCTCAAAATACGTGTACAAAACATAGCTGTTCGATATATTTTACTTCTCCAGTCAACACCATCGCTTAACATTTTAGCTATTTCTTCATCCACCCAACATTTATCAGCATGTGACATGCGACGAGGTCGTTTGTAGATTGGCGTTTCATCTTCACTTTGTCATATACATGGATTTGTTCCTTAAGCTCACGTAACGGTTTTGCCTGATAAAGAATAGTTTTTTTGGCCCTGCTATCAGGAATTCCCTCAACAAAATATTCACATATGCTTTGGTCATCTAACGCTATTAGTTTACCCATTTCAATAAGAACATAAAGATATTCTTGTAACGTTTCTTTCGATGTTTTACGCCTACTACGAAGCTCACGACGTACTTCTGATGCACACAGTTGTCTACCAAACTCTTCCACAAGAGCACTTTTAAGAGAATACCAATCTCTAACTCCACTTAAACCCCTAGCAAACAACTTTGCTCCACCTTTCAACAATTGTTTCGCATACACAAATTTTTGTAAGCTATTCCATTGCACTGTATCTGCAATGTCTTCAAACTCCGACACCCACTGGTTAACATCTTGAGAACTACCGTAAAAAGAAGATACACTGTCTTCAATGTCGCGTAGTGTAAAAGCAACCCGTCCCGATCTTGGCAGGAGCATTGTCTGCGCCTGCCTAAGCATGCAGAGAAGTTTGACTATCCCTACCATTATTTTCATTATCTACTGCTTCAGTTATTTCGAAATATTGTAGAATTTTTTCTTGCAACTCGCGTTTTAATCCTTCCGTGCTCAAACCTAGCTCCCTAAGTTTTTGCTTTAAAGCATCAACATTAAGCGAAAGAATTTGGTCAGTATCCATTGTTATCGTTGGTGCAAATGTCGGTTATCAAATCAACTTAACTTAATTGTATACAAATTTTAATTTAACCAAAAATTTTGTACATGTGTACCCTGTACCTACAAATTGAAATTATATTCGTTTTACTCTACTTCAACATACATATTTTCATGCATTGGCTTTCAAACTTCATAATATATATACATACATACGTATAAAAATTAACATCAAGGCAAAATATAAATCAAAACATTATTTATCTCGGCTCACGTTTGGCGACGCTCCCCTATTTTGTCATCTACAAGTTGATTCCACTGCTTGCTCTTTTGTTTCTTATTCGGTCAATCTTCGTTTTTATCTCGCCATCGTCCTCGTCAATAATAAGTGAAGTTATTTACATACCATTCTAACACTGCAACCTCTGATCGTTCACTCAAATTCTCTGCTTCGCTTTTTGTTGTTACTGCTGTTGTCCCGTTGCTGTTGTTTCTGTTGCTAGCATCGCGATGCGCTTAGCCGTTGATTTAAAATGAGACGCTTTTGATTTTATGAACATGCATAATCTCGAAACTTCGTGGCCCCCAAACTGTACTGCCGCTTCACTTCAATTCCCACGCCTTATGTATGTAAAAATTGTTGTTTGTGCACTAAATTGTTAGTACGCCACGCATTTACATATGTACGTAAATATGTCTTTTTACACAAATTTATTCCCTTTTGCACCGAATTGCTACAGTTTCTGAACGTACAAAAATATTCACGATTTTATACGTTTTTACTCCGGCACATCCCGATTGAGCCGCCAATTTGTGGGAATAATGAACACGACACTTAGTTTATTATAAAATAATGTTTAATTAGAATTCATTAAAAGTGTTTAAATGTACGATAATAAAGAATTTTAAAGTAATTGTATTTTATTACAGCATAGTTCACTGATATTAGTCGCAGTGCTTGTGGCAAGGTGCAATGACCACGGCGTGTGCACTGGCGTTTAGGCCCAGAGCTTCAGCTTCGTGGATTCCTGCTCTCCCCAGTTAATGTTCACACAGGATAATTTATTTTGCACACTGGGATTTCAACCAAAAAAAAAATTTGTAAAAAACAATATAATATAATAATAAATAATATAATTAAATAAAACCCACTATCGCATTTGCATGTCACACTTCAGCAATGTGACACCCTATACTTACCCTTCACGCCTGGCAGCTCGTTGTTGCAATGTTTGGTGGCTGCCTCTATACCCGCCCTACCATTGGCCTCTTAGATGTGATTGAGGCCCCGATACACTGCCACTAACTCACCATGACTCAAACCAAATCACAGCAAATCAGTTACGCATTATTTAAATTATTATTTCAGAAATTCAATCCCTTACAATTTTTACAATCTGAGGTTTTGCTAAGTCTAGTTAACCTAAATTAATAAACCAAAATAACAACCTCCGTTGAGTTTGAAAAAAATCATTATTAGGGAAAAAATATATAAATAAAATGGTCGAACTATAATTAGTCCCCACACACGTATTAACTCTTATATCTTTGAATTCAAAAATTAACTTGTATATACATATGTATGTAAATATGTACGTGAAAAATGAGAAATGTCAGGATTAATTATATCAGTACTTTATTTTTCGGTCTTCAATCTAATAATGAACCGGAAGTCCACCATCTTCTTTTTCTTCCTTTACAGTGATGTATTTTTGCTTATTCTATCAATTAGTTCCCATGGTTGTATTTTATTGCTTATTCTGTTACATTAGTTGATATAGTTGCATTTATGATCTTACAACTCGGCCAACCTGAAACTGTATCGACCTCGATACATTATCTTAATTTCTATTTTTACTGTCGTACATTTCCTAATCTGATACAATTCGCTATTTGTGTTCAGAATTACAGCTCGCACTGTATTGACCTTGATACATTATAACTTAATTTCTATCTTCACTTTCGTACATTTCTTAATCTAATACCTAATCTAATACAATTCGCTATTTGCGTTCAGAGTTACAGCTCGGCCAATCTGACAATGTAATCGACCTCTAACAAATATTAGTCTGATTCCTCGACATCTGCATCGGGTGATTGAAGCCAGCTTTTAATTCGGTAGACTTCAACTACTCTATCATAAGGCAACTGTGTGAGCTGGCAGTTATCAATATCCCGTACAACATACCTATCATGACCGACAACCGTGTGTATTACATATGGACCTTTGTATACGGGAATAAATTTTTTATTACTTCCGCAAGTAGTATCAACGTTTCTTATAACAACATAGTGTCCTACGTCGTACGTCTTGGTTGTATTCTAATTCTGGGACTGTCGGTTGGTATCATACTCTTCCTTGGCTACTATTCGATTTGATAGATACATACATAGATAGATTGATATTTATTATTAATATGTTTACATATTTTTTGATTTCACAATAAATTTTAAATATCACAAATTCATTTTCAATTCACAGACGTGTATGATATATATATATATATTAAGTAATAAAAAGTAAAAAGTAATAAAAAGTATTTTAGCCTCGAATAAGATCTATGCATAGCCGTTTAAAATTCATAATATTATTCTCTCCTTTGATATAATCAGGTAACGAGTTAAATATGTTAAGGCCCTTATATAATAATGTGTTTTGGGCTGCGGTAGTCCGCTGTAATCCTAGTCGAAAGTCATTCGCATTCCGCACAGCATATTGGTGTGTATCTCTAACATACTGAATGCAACTTGTTAAATACATCGGCGCCATGTTCTGTTTAATTTTAAAAATCATTATTAGTGTATTGAGCATCAGTTTTTGCTCAATATTTAACCATTTCAATGTTCCAAGCATGTGACTTATTGGGGTGTATTTGTGGCATTTTATTATTGATCTCATACATTTGTTTTGTAATTTCTGTATTCTTCCTATTTGTGATTGGTTACAAGATGTGTACAGAATTGTGGAACAGTATTCAAAATGAGGCTTTATGATTGTATTGTATATTTTTATTGCTGTTAAAGTGTCTAATTTATTTCGTATCCTTCTAAAGAAGTAAATTTTTTTTGCAGCTTTTTTACACAAATAGTCCACGTGATTGTTAAATTTGAGCTCATTGTCTATTATTACACCTAAGTATTTCATATTGGTTACTTGCTCAATACTAGCATTATTTATCACTAAATTTATTTCGCTATTTGTATTCATCACCATTACTTTTGTTTTCTGTTCATTCAATTTGAGCCTATTCATTTTAAGCCATTTCATAATTTCATCTATATCACATTCTAACTTTCGTTTACATTCTTCCACTGTTTCTGCTTCTCTATATACTAATGTATCGTCTGCATACATTACCACTTTGGATTTTGATATCACTTTTGCTCCCAGAAGAGATCCTTGGAGCACCCCTGTATTCACATATGAAAAACTTGATTTTGTGGATTTTATTTTTGTTTGCTGTCTACGATTTGTAAGGTAGTCCTTAAACCAAAGTAGCTCTTTTCCTCTTATTCCATACATATACAGCTTTTTTATTAGAATACCTCTGTCTATTGTTTCAAATGCTCTTTTAAAATCAAGAAATAGCGCTGCTATTATTGTTTTTCGTGGACGCTTCTTCCACTCACTTACGACGAAGTTTATTGCACTTTCACGAATGATTCTTACGAAATCCGGACTGGTTTAGAGACAGTATATTATTAGTTTCTAGGTACGTTTGTAGTTGATTTTTCACAACACTTTCCATTATTTTTTCAAATATCTTAAGAGTATTTATTGGACGAAACTCTTCACATTTTTTTGTTTTAGCGATTTTTTCAACTGGCACTACCAATGAGTCCGTCCATTCATTTGGGAATACTCCGCTCATTAATGAATGATTTATTAACTTTGTTAAGAAAGGCCCAAGCACATTCCAGTTGTCCAAAATGATCTTTGGGCTCACATTATTCCAATCCTCTTTGTTCTTAAGTTTTTTACAAATTGCCTTTAGTTCGCAAATTTGTATTTCTTTAAAATGAAAGGTTTCAGGACAATGATCAATATTGTTAATATATATTTCTTTATCAATTGAATGATCTATTAATTCTATGCTCTCAATGAAGTATTTATTGAGCTTATCAGCTATTTCATTTTCATCACTTATTTCTTCGTTTTTATAAATTATAGAGCTTATTTCGTTTACATCTTTGCTAAGTATTAAATTTTTAAGTATTCTCCACATTTCTTTTTGATTTGTTGCGCTATTGATTTTTAGCTTAAAGTATTTATTTTTTGCCTTTATTATCTCTTGTTTGTATGTTTTACATACACTTTTATAAATTAACCATGAATTGGTATCGTCTATTACTCTTGCAGCTTGGTATGCTCTAATTTTATTTATTTTTAGCTTCTTTAACGTTGAGTTAAACCATTTGTTGCGACTTGAGCTATTTCTAATCGTTCTACTTCTCGTATTAGCTACCACCAAATCTTGTATGCACTTTTCCAGAATAACAGTGTTTTCATTTACATCATATACGCTACTATGTTTTAGGTTTTTGTTTAAAAGCATTCTATTAAATTCACGCTGGTTGTAGTGGAATTGTTCAATTACTTTGTGCTTTGGTTTTATTACACTTTCGCGAGTAGGTTTTTCTATAACTATCGACTCATGATCTGATATTTTTAGAGAATTTTGCAGTGTTACTCTCAGATTGTGTATATTCGTTAAAACATAATCAATCAAGGTTATAGAGTTTCTTGTTATTCTAGTACTCTCGTTCATTTTCTGCATTATACCGTTATCATTTGTTTTTTTTTCTAATTCTCGCTTGTATAAACTATCCTTCGACCAGTCAATGTTAAAGTCGCCTGCTATTATAAAATCTTTACATATTTCCGTTATTGTTTCCAGTTTATCTTGAAATGTGTTGCAAAATTCACGTTCCGAGCTATTTGGTGATCTATAAAGACCCATGATGTACAGCTCGTTGTTATCAACGATGCATTTTATTGTTAATGTCCATATGTTCATATCACTGACTAGACAGCCTACAATATTCGCTTTAATTTCTTTACGCGTGTATATAATCACGCCACCTGTTCTTCGAGAGCTTGATACACACTGAAAACTATTGATATTTTGTAGTTTTATTTCACTAAGTTCTATGTCTTCAGCTACATGAGTTTCCGATAGAATTATTATATCGTATTGATTCTCTTCTATAATGTGCTCTAACTCCACTTTATTATTTATAAGTCCTTGTATATTTGCATAAAAAAGTATTATTGACTTTGATAGCTAGTAACCATTTTTTCTCCTTTTAGCTTCCAGTGTATTCACATATAGTGGACAACTTTTACTAAATGTCACGTGATTAATGTCCACATCGATATTTAGTCTTTCTTTCGCACGTATGCAGTTAATACATTTATTTGTTAATTCTCGGTTGCAATCCCTTGAACTATGTTTTTCTAAACATTTCACACAGATTTCTTCATTTATACATTGTGCGGCTTTGTGGTTGAATCCTCTACATTTATAGCACTGTTGATGCATCTGTACGTATAAGATCAAGATTCCTATCACGATCCGGTCAAAGTTTGTCCTGAAAATACTCAGTAAACTCATCTACTATTACGCTCAACCCCAAAAATTAACCGGCTTGGTGTCTCTTTGCATGTACTATGAACATAGTTCTTTATTGCGTATTCAACTTCTAATAATCTCTTAACCCAGTCATCATGATTTATTTCGTTAGTCAATTTTCCCAACATTGCTTTTAATACCCGATTCACCCTCTCTACCTGTTCGTTAGCTTGATGCGATGCCACAGCGACTTTCACATGATTTATGTTATTTTTTAATAAAAAGGCCGAAAATTCGAGGAAGTGAAACAGGTTCCTCTATCACTTACTATACGTCTCGGTCGGCTATAGTAATTAAAATATTTTTCTAAGGCAGCTGTGACCTCTCGGGTACTCAGAGTTTGTTGGATATAATTTAACATACTTAGTGAAAGCGTCTACTACCACTAAAATGTGCTTGCGTTTAGACTTCAATGACGGCAGTGGTCCAAAGTGATCAATATGGATAGTGTCAAATGGTAAAGGCTCCTTTGGAATAGGGTATAAGGTTTTCTCCTTAGCATGAGGAGGGCTAGCGTACATAATACATTTTAAACAATTTCTAATGAACTTTTCCACTTTCATTTTCATTCGCGGAAACCAGTAATATAAACTCAATTTGCTGAGAGTTTTATCTATAGATAGATGGCCCATTTTCTCATGGATCAATTGTATAACATTATTTTCCATTTCGTACGGTACATAAAGCGCATATTTGCCGTCCGGTTTACTTCTATATACTAGCCCATCAATTAGTTTATAATCTTTAAGTTCCTCATTTTCCAATTGTTTTATCACCGATTGAATATGTTTGTCTCTTTCTTGTGCTGCTTGAATTCGAAATTCTACTTCATCTGAATTTATGATTGAAGCTATCTGTCTCCTGCTCAAAGCATCTACATGACCCATTGATGTGCCCTTCCTATGCTGTATTTAATAGTCATAGTTTTCAAGTTCAAGAGCCCACCTGGCTATCCTAGGATTCAGCTGTTTTCTATCAAGGGTCATAGTCGGAGAATTACAATCAGTAACTAGCATGAATGGTATACCTTCTAAATAATGTCTAAATCTTCTTAAGGCATATATTATGGACAACGTTTCCAATTCAAAACTGTAGTATTTCGATTATGAATTCGATGCGGTTTTAGAAAAATAGTATATCGGATGGAATTTATTATCTTCCTGGCGTTGCAGTAGAACTGCACCGAAGCCAATACTACTGGCGTCACAATTTAACTCAGTTTCCTTGGTAGGGCTATAAATGGCTAGAACAGGGCTCTTAACTAGTCTAGACTTCAGCTTCAGAAAAGCTTCATGGCACTTGTCATCAAAATCAAATTGGGTATTCCTTTTAAGTAAATTCTGCAGGGGCTTAGCTATTTCTGAGAAGGACGGTATAAATCTGCGGAAATAAGAAAACATCCCTAAACATGATTGTAACTGCTTCAAGTTCGAAGGGGCCGGAAAATTCTGTATACTTTTTATGTGAGAATTACTAGGTGCTATTCCTTTATGAGTGACTTTGTAACCTAAATACTCAATTTCCTTATAACCAAACTTACATTTACTCATATTAAGTTTCAATCTTCGTAATGAAATTCTTTCCAGTACTGATTTTAAAAGTTTGATGTGCTCGTCATACCCCTCGGTGGCAACAACTATATCGTCCATATAAATAATAATTTTCTTTTCGTCTCTCATGTCTTTGAAGATGTTGTTGATGAATCGTTGAAATACCGCTGGAGCATTTTTAACCCAAACGGCATTTTCAAATATTCAAATTGTCCATGAGGGGTTACGAAAGATGTAAATGGTATGGACTCAAGAGCCATATGAACCTGATGAAACCCGCTCTTTAAATCCAATACCGAAAAATATCGTTTATTCTGTAAGTACTTAATACAGTCATCGATCAGTGGTAGCGGATAATTATCTCTAAGAGTTAGTTTGTTAAGTGCCCTATAGTCTATGCACATTCGAGTTTTCCCGTTCTTTTTCTTGACCAGTACAATGGCGGAAGCATAAGGTGAATCACTAGGTCATATAATGTTTTCTTTCAGAAGTTCATCTAAAATATTTCGTACTTCGGTACGTTCAAGATAAGACAGCCGACGAGGAGCGCAATGGAAAGGAACATCAGTTTTCAATCGTATCTTCATTTCATACTTAAGTGGTTTTTCCACAATATTAGGACTGAAATAAGTATTATTCATAACTTGCTTCATTTCAGTACTTTGTTCATTTGTAAGTATATTGTTTATATCAATTTCATTTTCGTTATAAGAAACGTCGATATGAAATATGTCAGGCACACAAGCGGAAGTGGATTCAAAATTTTCTCGGCAGTTATCGGCGGTAACACTTTCGGAAAAATATTCATCTTTAGCGGCACTTTGTTGCATTATAGTAGAGACTGCTTTGGAATCAGCTAAAGCTTGAAGAATTTTGGGCATTTTTAATTTACTTTTGGGTCTTACATCTAAAAATTCGGTTGATTTTTTCTTAACATTCGTCAACTTGATATTAAATATACGTAGGAAGTCACGTCCCAAAATAATTGGTACAACCATATCATCGTCTGGTATGGTATTCAATTCAATTTTATTCACTTTTTTATTAAATTTAATATAACAAAATATTTTTTGTATTATTTTTAATTCTTTTCCTCCAATAGCTTTAAATTTTGAAGAGCATCTTGCCACCCGGTTCTCCACCAATTGATTTGGAACGTATGACTCTCTTATAAAGCTAACCGGCATAGCTTAATGCTTTGGTGGTGGTAAGGAAAACTTTTGCTGTTCCCAACGACAGCGACGAAGAGCCAGCAATTTAAATTGTTCGTCTACTCTTGACGACTCCATTACTTCTTCGAAGTCTTGAAGAAAGTGTCCCACCGTCACTGATATATCATCGCCACTGAACTTGGGAACAGCATGCTCTATATCGACAAAATCTAGTCTACGTTGCTGTTGTACCCCAGTACTAGCTCTTAGCTCGTCGATTTCCTTCATTAATTTTAGCATCTCCATACGTTTTCGTAGCGCCACCAGTTCATCATCCACACTTATGGTCGTGGCTCTTGCGTCAATTGGGGCAGAGTTTGATGGGGCAGCAGCAAAAACATCGTGAACGGCAGGTGTTGAATTGAATTCAAGCAAAACATCGGTAGTAGAGGCAGTTGGAACGGCAGTGGTGGCAGTATGAACGGCAGTTACAGCAGTCGCAGAATCAACCCCGACATAAAAAATGTATGCCCCGCTTGCAATGTGTCCCCACATGACACCAACCATCTCTTCAATTGTAATGTGGAACCAACGCCTCTAACACCCCTCTCATTTTGGTCCACCCCTATTGAAACAGCAAGTTTCCCCGGACTCCCGTTAGAGGACATTGATGACAATTTGTGATCGGTCACACCTATGGGATGGGGCGAAGCACTGCTACAACAACAACAACACCATCTCGGGAACGATTAATATGATCACATTAAACCTTCTAAGCCATCCCGCCCCCACCCCCTACTTCCACGAGGATCTTGGGGTCGCCAGAGCCTTGCCTTCTAAATATGTGTACGATGCATTAATATTTGTAACAGGGGTGGCTTTCCGTAATTCAATAGTTGACACTCGTTCATTCGATACTTCAAGTCGATATCGAACGCTCGATGATGCCATTTTAGTTACCGTATCTTGATATGATTTCTTTCGTTTGCAGATTTCAAAGGGTATTTAGAAAGCTTTTTGGAGTTACCAAAATATTTTCTTTTATAAATAGCGTTTGTTTCTTAATCTCTGAAGGAAAAATCACTCCATAAATAATAACCAAAGCATAAAATTATAACTTTCAAAAAGGCAATTCGACGCCTAATTTGGTATCGAACAGTTTGTATCGAACGTTCGATACGACGCGTCGACAATTTGTGTTACGGAAAGCGAAAACGATTATTTTATACTCGTTCTTGATCGATATCTGGGGTGGCTCCCAGGATTCCTCTCGCGTAGGTGAGGTTGTCAATTGGTTTGCGGAAGCTCTGAAGTTATAAAGCTTTATCGCTTATCAACCCCTTGAGTTCCTCGTTTACTTTGGTGTACAAACAAGTTTTTATTGTTTGGTGATAGGGCTGAGCTACATTACACTGAACGGGTCGACGGCGACGTTACTAATCAGTTTAACGCCTTACAGGTAGTCTGCAAAAGAACGGCATATACGATCAGAAGGCACACGAAGACGATGCTTCAAAACTAACAACCAAAAGCAATAATTATCATTTCAACGACACTTATTTTTCAGTTTTTTCTTAATTCCGGAGTTGGACACAATCTTTTCATGATTTTACTTAATAATTTAAGATTAGACATTTTTTCAATTTTTATTTTGACCTACCAGCAACAACATAATCATGTTTAATTGTACGCCGCACAATCATTATAACATCATGTAACGAAAATTGTTTTTGTATGACTTTGGGTCCATCAAAGGAAAGTACAGCGTCCACAACCATTTTAGAAAATAAATATTTTTGTTGATGAATAAATTTTGAGGACATTGCTGTGGCAGCGAATTTATCCAAAAAGCACGTTCCTTTGATTGCGCTTCGACATGTACAGCCATCTCATTGATTTTGGTCATGTATAATTGTAATGCTTTACGTAAAGCTTTAATGATGATACGTGCATGTACGCCTTCCTCAACATATGGCTTAACTTGTTTTAAGAGTACTACTGAAGTGGCGCCATCGCCGACTTGGTAAGAAAAGCATTTTTATTCTACACATTCTAATATAACAAAAAACTTACCTCAGCATCTTGAGATTTTGCGATTTCGACTAGAGTTTTAGCTGCAGGAAGCACAATATCAAATAGTCTGATAATGGTTGCACCATTTGAAATTGTGGCCTTACCACTGAAATCAACAATAAGCTTGTCCATAGCGCGTGCACCCAATATAGTGTGGACAGTGTCCACAATTGATTGACAGGCATTGATGTTGGATATGAGTTGAGGTTTACCTTGCAAGCTATCGGTACCCATACATTTTTTACACAAAAACTCATATGTGCCCAATACAAGTTCAGGACGTTCATATTTATCGACACGCTGTCCGGTGTGATCCAAATGTTGGAAATATTCAGTTGGCACTGTTGAGAAGAAATATGGATCAATGAACACAAGTAAAGTGAAAGATTTCTTTTACCTTTTGTTGTTACTTTACACATAAGATATTGGAAACGACGACCAGCATCTACAAATTGCATATTTGGTGACATATAGGGCTTGCTACGATTACACCTAATTGAACCCAATCAGGCCCGCCGAGAGGGGGGTGGTAAGGGTGGGATTCCCACCGGGCCCGGATTTCAGTCCGAAATTTGGGAAAAATTAAATATGTACCTTTAAAACTGTAGTAACTTTGTATATGCATGCATAATAGGGCGGGTCGATTTAAAAATCGCTCATTGCCCTGTGAAAATCGTATTCTAGGGATCAAAATAAGAAGTTTACGGAAGGAACCATACCTCTAAAACGAATTCTGATGTCCCCCAATTTGGGTCGAACTTTTGGGTAGGGGCAAATTTTGAAAAATCCCACTTTGACCCATTTAGAGTGCTCCAATCGAGTCCAAATGTATGACCGACCCCCACTAACTTTGGAGGCCCGACCCACCGATGCCAGTGGCACACCCCCTAGAACTCACCTGGGGGCTCACCATACAAATATTTCAAAAAATCGCCGGTTTTGTACTTTACATGAAAAAATCAGCTAAATGGCTATGTGGTAATAATTGACCTTATGGCCGTTGACCTTATGTTACCACACCATCACATTAATGCATTGTCATCGAGCCTTGATAGGTGTGCAAAGTTGCAATCAAACTTATCGCCATTCAAAGTGGTGATAAGGCCAATTGACCTTATGGCCGTTGACATTATGTCACCATACCATCACATTAATGCATTGTCATCGGTCCTTGATACGTATGCAAAGTTTCAAATTAATCAGACTTCTAGAAACTGGTTAAAATTAAGCTCAAAGATTCCGTTACATACAGGCCAAGCTAATAAAAGCGTGCTAAAAATGAATTTAACTTAGTAATAGAAAAGAAATTAAAAACAAGTAAGGAAGGCTAAGTTCGGGTGTAACCGAACATTACATACTCAGTTGAGAGCTATGGAGACAAAATAAGGGAAAATCACCATGTAGGAAAATGAACCTCGGGTAACCCTTGAATGTGTTTGTATGACATGCGTATCAAATGGCAGGTATTAAAGAGTATTTTAAGAAGGAGTGGGCCATAGTTCTATAGGTGGACACCTTTTCGAGATATCGCCATAAAGGTGGACCAGGGCTGACTCTAGAATTTGTTTGTACGATATGGGTATCAAATGAAAGGTGTTAATGAGTATTTTAAAACAGAGTGGGCCTTAGTTCTATAGGTGGACGCCTTTTCGGTATATCGTTATAAAGGTGGACCAGGGGTGACTCTAGAATGCGTTTGTACAATAAGGGTATCAAACGAAAGGTGTTAATGAGTGTTTTAAAAGGGAGTGGGCCTTAGTTCTATGGGTTGACGCCTTTTCGAGATATTGCCATAAAGGTGGACCAGGGGTGACTCTAGAATTTGTTTGTACGATATGGATATCAAATGAAAGGTGTTAAAGAGTATTTTAAAAGGGAGTAGGCCTTAGTTCTATAGGTGGACGCCTTTTCGGGGTATCGTTATAAAGGTGGACCAGAGGTGACTCTAGAATGCGTTTGTACAATATGGGTATCAAACGAAAGGTGTTAATTTTATTTATTTATTTATTTATTTAAAATACACGTATAAGACATAGTCTTTTACAGTGCCATATTTGTTATTATTCTTATTACTAGTACAAAGTAAGTTTAAAAGCTAGAAACAAAAATAGAAGTAACATTCAAACCATACAGCATATGTTCCATGGAGGTAAGCAAAAAAGAAAAAGTAAAACACATAAGAATGTTCAAGAACAAAGGGTGTGATGTACAGCTAATTTGAAGCGCTTAGGATTTGATTCTAACTTTACTTTATTAGGCAAAGCATTCCACAACTGCACAGCCCTAACGAAAAACATTCTCGATGTTACTGAATACTTAAAATGCGGTACAATTAGATTGCAAGTACGGGATGATTGTGCGAAAGTAAGTTTTACAAAAAGGCATTCCGGCGTACGAGAAAAGATAATCTTATGTATAAATATTAGTAAACGACGGTCAAAGAATGCTGATAAACTGCATTCAAGAATAGTTTTTGAGAGGTTCGAAATATGATCATATTACCGTTTAAGATAGATATATCTGGCACAATTATTAATCAGTAGTTGATATTTGTTCATGGAAGCTTTATCCAGGCAACCATATATCAATTCATGGTAAGATATTATTGGTATTAATAGACTTTTGACAAGTTTAAGTTTTATATCTTCTCGAATAAAATAAGCCGTTTTCCATAAATGCCTTAACATATAATATAACCTACTAATTGAGGAATTCACATGATCAACACAAGTTAGGTGCTTATTTAAGATAAATCCAAGAGTTTTGACATTCTTCTCATATTTCACAACACTTCCATTTATAACTATCGGAGAAATGCCATTCAGATTGTAGGAAAAATGTGAAATAGCGATCGCCTGTGTTTTGGATGCATTAAGGTGTAGCTTGTTCCTTTTAGACCATTGAAATGTAGCTTCTAAATCTTCATTTAATCAGCAAACTAAATCCTCTATTAAGCCAAGAGGGGCAGAAAGGTATATCTGAGCATCATCCGCGTAGAGATGAATGGATACTTTACGACAGCATTTTTCTATGTCATTAATGTACAAACTAAATAAAATTGGACCAAGAATAGAACCCTGTGGAACCCCAGATTTTACTGGTAATAACCTGGATCCACGATCCCCACATATTACCCGTTGGTACCTGTTTGTCAAATAGCTCTCAAGCAGCTTCACAGCATCGCTACTGAATCCAAAATATTTTTTTAGCTTATGCAGGAGAATTCTGTGGCAGACCGTGTCGAATGCCTTAGAGAAGTCCAATAACGTAAGAATTGTGAGTTCGTCATTGTCAAATTTTGGTCGTATGTCTTCTAAAACCTTGAGCATAGCGGTTGAGCAACTATGTCCAATGCGATAACCTGATTGATTTTCCGAAAGCAGAGTTTCTTCAGTCAGATATTTCCTAATCTGGTTCGATAAGAGCTTCTCCAAAACTTTTGATAAACAGGGAAGAATACTTATTGGCCGAAAATCACATGGTTGGGAAGCATTAACCTTTTTTGGAATAGGTATAATATTAGCCACCTTCCAAGCATCAGGAAAACTTAGAGATGTTAAAGCAAAATTTAAAATATGCGTTAATGGCGCAATCACATATGGTAATATAAGTTTAATAAATCTTAGACTTATTTTATCTTCCCCTGTTGCATTTGATTTTATTGAAAATATGGATTGTATTGTTTCAGATTCAGTAATATTAGAAAAGTTAAATTTATTGCACCAATCAAACAAAGAATCGTCGCTGGAAATATTTGACTCACTCTCATTCGGTAACTTGGTAGCAAAGAAATCATTCATTACATCAGCCTCAATCGAGCATTCCGATTTTAAATCATTCTTAATACCAAGTTGTTTTAGATTATTCCATAGAATCTTTGGTGGTAGACATACATCAAGTTTGCTTCGGAAATAACCCCTTTTGGCATCCCTAGTAATTTTCGTAGCTCTGTTTCGCAATATCTTATAAGCCTGCCAGTTTTCTTCACAAGGAGATTTCCTCCAAAGTGAATAGCTTTTATTTCTTGCTTTTATTGCCTGAAGTACATCTCGACTGAACCATGGTTGCTTATTTTTGTTCACTCTAATTTTCTTAAATGGGACATATTTATCAAATAGGTAGTTAACCAAATTGGAAAAATTTTCAACTTTTTTATTTATGTTTGCTTCAAACCAACTGTCATTCCAAGGAAGTGAAGATGCTTCAGCAGCTAAAGCTCTGACATTGATTCTATTGAGATATTATTCGTAGATTGCAAAACTACATTATAACTCAAAAAAATTAAGTCATGGTCGCTAATACCTCCCAGAGAAAGCTGATCAAAATGTAAGACATTGCCCATGTCAGCCACACAAAATACATCTAGTAAACTAGGTTTGCAATGGGGTCCGAAACGAGTAGCAAGTTTATTTACAACTTCCAATCCTACGCCTGATATGCTATCAACAAAATGTTTGGACCGATCGTTTTCCACAAGCAAATCAATATTTAAGTCTCCACACAAGAGTATGTGTTCATAAATTGCACTATATTTATCGAAACTCTTAAAAAAGTTACCCAAATCATATGACTTTTTTGGATTATATACACATACAATAAGGCAACGCTCAAAATTATTGAAGAACTCAAACATCAAAAACTCCACAGGATCAAGTTGATCTGACCTGCCAATTACTCTTCCCTGCAATGCCTTTTTATAATAGATCGCAATACCACCACCGCGCTTGTCTTGCTGTCTGTCATTCCTTACAATACAGTAATCAAGAAATTGGTAATTATAATAAGCCATATCATTCTGAAACCAAGTTTCAGTAATACACAAGACATCAATACACGCAGAGCTAAAAACGTGATTTAAGTAATCAAGTTTTGTTTGATTCAAACTTCTCGAGTTAAAATGACAAACCTGAAATCCAGGATGGCAATCACTCAAAATCTTCAGTACTATCTTATTGTTGCATTCATTAGAGCCAACAGCTGAGCTATTTACCTTCATAAATAAATCCACAAGTGTGCGTTTCAAATTGCCAACATACTAGAGTGCATAACAGAGAAGGGTCTACAGGAGAGTACATATGAAAAGTGGTTAAAGAATAAAATAAAAACTTAAACATATTAATAAATATTCCTAATGCAAAAAAACAAAGAAATATAACTAAAAGTATGGTCATATTAATCAGCTGCTCCTTTTCCATCTCCGGTGCTCAAAAGAGAATCCACTTCCTCTTTGCTAGCTATCAATTTAGGCTCTTCATTGGGCTTTAATCGTACAAAAACTTTTCCACGAACTGAGAACGCAGATGCTAAAAGCCTCTTTTTCTTCATCTTCGTAGTATAAGACATAACTTCTCTTAGTCTCTTTGGCAAACTCTCATGTATATAAACAGATCCATAGCCAGGTATATTAATATCCGACAGCACAAGCGATCTCTGTTTATGTTTACAAAATGCAGCAATAGACTTGAACAGCTGGTTTCGTTCGCGCGCAGAGCACAGTTTTACAACAATAGGCATGACACTCATGTTATTGCTGTTGTTTTGCGTTTTGCTTTTTGCTTTTCTTATTCTAAAAGCATCACGCAATGGTGGTGGGGTGAGTTTCACAGCTTTGCATATGTTGGCGAATATATCAGGCAAACTCTCTTCGGAATCAAGTGGGATACCATTAATAATAATGTCAGTAGCGACTGCGCTGCTTTCTAGCTCGTTAAGCTGGCTCCGAACAGCAACAATTTCACTGCGCAGAGCTGCAACCTCACGATAAGAGTTTTCTAATGTAGTCACTCTTGTTTCCATTGTTGTGATGATTTGCTTGAGGTTTGCTGTCTCAGCAGCCAACTCACCTATTTTCTGCATCACCCTGTCTTCGGAATCGGCTATTGTCTTTTTCATTACTGCTGTCAACTCATCAACAATTGCCATTCTCTGCTCATCCATCTTGCGTTGTAATTTGTCTTCTTCGCCAACAAGTGGTGAGTATTTTGGGCCTTAGTTCTGTAGGTGGACGCCTTTTCGAGATATCGCCATAAAGGTGGACCAGGGGTGACTCTAGAATTAATTTGTACGATATGGGTATCAAATGAAAGGTGTTAATGAGTATTTTAAAAGTGGGTGGGCCTTAGTTCTATGGGTGGACGCCTTTTCGAGATATCGCCATAAAGGTGGACCAGGGATGACTCTAGAATTTGTTTGTACGATATGGGTATCAAATGAAAGGTGTTAATGAGTATTTTAAAAGGGAGTGGGCCTTAGTTCTATAGGTGGACGCCTTTTCGAGATATCGCCATAAAGGTGGACCAGGGGTGACTTTAGAATCTTTTACGATATGGGTATCAAATGAAAGGTGTTAACGAGTATTTTAAAAGGAAGTGGGCCTTAATTCTATAGGTGGACGCCTTTTCGGGATATCGTTATAAAGGTGGACCAGGGATGACTCTAGAATTTGTTTGTACGATATGGGTATCAAACGAAAGGTGTTAATGAGTATTTTAAAAGGGTGTGGGCCTTAGTTCTATAGGTGGACGCCTTTTCGAGATATGGCCATAAAGGTGGACCAGGGGTGACTTTAGAATTTTTTACGATATGGGTATCAAATGAAAGGTGTTAACGAGTATTTTAAAAGGGAGTGGGCCTTAGTTCTATAGGTGGACGCCTTTTCGAGATATCGCCATAAAGGTGGACCAGGGATGACTCTAGAATGCGTTTGTACAATATGGGTATCAAACGAAAGGTGTTAATGAGTATTTTAAAAGGGTATGGGCCTTAGTTCTATAGGTGGACGCCTTTTCGAGATATCGCAATAAAGGTGGACCAGGGATGACTCTAGAATGCGTTTGTACAATATGGGTATCAAACGAAAGGTGTTAATGAGTATTCTAAAAGTGGGTGGGCCTTAGTTCTATGGGTGGACGCCTTTTCGAGATATCGCCATAAAGGTGGACCAGGGATGACTCTAGAATTTGTTTGTACGATATGGGTATCAAATGAAATGTGTTAATGAGTATTTTAAAAGGGTGTGGGCCTTAGTTCTATAGGTGGACGCCTTTTCGAGATATCGCCATAAAGGTGGACCAGAGGTGACTCTAGAATTAATTTGTACGATATCGGCATCAAATTAAAGGTGTTAATGAGTATTTTAAAAGTGGGTGGGCCTTAGTTCTATGGGTGGACGCCTTTTCGAGATATCGCCAAAAGGTGGACCAGGGATGACTCTAGAATGCGTTTGTACAATATGGGTATCAAACGAAAGGTGTTAATGAGTATTTTAAAAGTGGGTGGGCCTTAGTTCTATGGGTGGACGCCTTTTCGAGATATCGCCATAAAGGTGGACCAGGGATGACTCTAGAATTTGTTTGTACGATATGGGTATCAAATGAAAGGTGTTAGTGATTATTTTAAAAGGGTGTGGGCCTTAGTTCTATAGGTGGACGCCTTTTCGAGATATCGTCATAAAGGTGGACCAGGGGTGACTCTAGAATTAATTTGTACGATATGGGTATCAAATTAAAGGTGTTAATGAGTATTTTAAAAGTGGGTGGGCCTTAGTTCTATGGGTGGACGCCTTTTCGAGATATCGCCATAAAGGTGGACTAGGGATGACTCTAGAATTTGTTTGTACGATATGGGTATCAAATGAAAGGTGTTAATGAGTATTTTAAAAGTGGGTGGGCCTTAGTTCTATGGGTGGACGCCTTTTCGAGATATCGCCATAAAGGTGGACCAGGGATGACTCTAGAATTTGTTTGTACGATATAGGTATCAAATGAAAGGTGTAAATGAGTATTTTAAAAGGGAGTGGGCCTTAGTTCTATAGGTGGACGCCTTTTCGAGATATCGCCATAAAGGTGGACCAGGGGTGACTTTAGAATTTTTTACGATATGGGTATCAAATGAAAGGTGTTAACGAGTATTTTAAAAGGAAGTGGGCCTTAGTTCTATAGGTGGACGCCTTTTCGAGATATGGCCATAAAGGTGGACCAGGGGTGACTTTAGAATTTTTTACGATATGGGTATCAAATGAAAGGTGTTAACGAGTATTTTAAAAGGGAGTGGGCCTTAGTTCTATAGGTGGACGCCTTTTCGAGATATCGCCATAAAGGTGGACCAGGGATGACTCTAGAATGCGTTTGTACAATATGGGTATCAAACGAAAGGTGTTAATGAGTATTTTAAAAGTGGGTGGGCCTTAGTTCTATGGGTGGACGCCTTTTCGAGATATCGCCATAAAGGTGGACCAGGGATGACTCTAGAATGCGTTTGTACAATATGGGTATCAAACGAAAGGTGTTAATGAGTATTTTGAAAGGGAGTGGGCCTTAGTTCTATAGGTGGACGCCTTTTCGAGATATCGCCATAAAGGTGGACCAGGGATGACTCTAGAATGCGTTTGTACAATATGGGTATCACACGAAAGGTGTTAATGAGTATTTTAAAAGGGTGTGGGCCTTAGTTCTATAGGTGGACGCCTTTTCGAGATATCGCCATATAGGTGGACCAGGGGTGACTCTAGAATTAATTTGTACGATATGGGTATCAAATTAAAGGTGTTAATGAGTATTTTAAAAGTGGGTGGGCCTTAGTTCTATGGGTGGACGCCTTTTCGAGATATCGCCATAAAGGTGGACCAGGGATGACTCTAGAATTTGTTTGTACGATATAGGTATCAAATGAAAGGTGTAAATGAGTATTTTAAAAGGGAGTGGGCCTTAGTTCTATAGGTGGACGCCTTTTCGAGATATCGCCATAAAGGTGGACCAGGGGTGACTTTAGAATTTTTTACGATATGGGTATCAAATGAAAGGTGTTAACGAGTATTTTAAAAGGAAGTGGGGCTTAATTCTATAGGTGGACGCCTTTTCGGGATACCGTTATAAAGGTGGACCAGGGTTGACTCTAGAATGCGTTTATACATTATGGGTATCACGAAAGGGGATAATGAGTATTTTAAAAGGGAGTGGGCCTTAGTTCTATAGGTGGACGCTTTTTCGATATATCGCCATAAAGGTGGACCAGGGGTGACTCTATAATGTGTTTGTACAATATGGGTGTCAAATTAAAGGTATTAATAACAATTTTAAAAGGGACTGGTGGTAGTTGTATATGTGAAGGCGTTTTCGAGATATCGACCAAAATGTGGACCAGGGTGACCCAGAACATCATCTGTCGGGTACCGCTAATTTATTTTTATATGTAATACCACGAACAGTAATCCTGCCATGATTCCAAGGGCTTTTGATTTCGCCCTGCAGAACTTTTTCATTTTCTTTTACTTAATATGGTAGGTGTCACACCTATTTTACAAAGTTTTTTTCTAAAGTTATATTTTGCGTCAATAAACCAATCCAATTACCATGTTTCAACCCTTTTTTCGTATTTGGTATAGAATTATGCCACTTTTTTCATTTTTCGTAATTTTCGATATCGAAAAAGTGTGCGTGGTCATAGTCAGATTTCGGCCATTTTTTATACCAATAGAAAGTGAGTTCAAGTAATTATGTGAACTGAGTTTAGTAAAGATATATCGATTTTTGCTCAAGTTATCGTGTTAATGGCCGAGCGGAAGGACAGACGGTCGACTGTGTATAAAAACTGGGCGTGGATTCAACCGATTTCGCCCTTTTTCACAGAAAACAGTTATCGTCCTAGAATCTAAGTCGCTACCAAATTTCACAAGGATTGGTAAATTTTTGTTCGACTTATGGCATTAAATGTATCCTAGACAAATCAAATGAAAAAGGGCGGAGCCACGCCCATTTTGAAATTTTCTTTTATTTTTGTATTTTGTTGCACCATATCATTACTGGAGTTGAATGTTGACATAATTTACTTATAAACTGTAAAGATATTAAATTTTTTGTAAAAATTTCACTTAAAAAAAATTTTTGTTTAAAAGTGGGCGTGGTCGTTCTCCGATTTTGCTAATTTTTTTTAAGCATACATATAGTAATAGGAGTAACCTTCCTGCCAAATTTCATCATGATATCTTCAACGACTGCCAAATTACAGCTTGCAAAACTTCTAAATTACCTTCTTTTAAAAGTGGGCGGTGCCACGCCCATTGTCCAAAATTTTACTTATTTTCTATTCTGCGTCATAAGTTCAACGCACCCACCAAGTTTCATCGCTCTATCCCTCTTTGGTAATGAATTATCGCAATTTTTCGATTTTTCGAAATTTTCGATATCGAAAAAGTGGGCGTGGTTATAGTCCGATATCGTTCATTTTAAATAGCGATCTGAGATGAGCGCCCAGGAATCTACATACCAAATTTCGTCAAGATATCTCAAAATTTACTCAAGTTATCGTGTTAACGGACAGACGGACGGACGGACGGACGGACGGACATGGCTTAATCAAATTTTTTTTCGATACTGATGATTTTGATATATGGAAGTCTATATCTATCTCGATTCCTTTATACCTGTACAACCAACCGTTATCCAATCAATGTTAATATACTCTGTGAGCTCTGCTCAACTGAGTATAAACAAGTAAGGAAGGCTAAGTTCGGGTGTAACCGAACATTACATACTCAGTTGAGAGCTATGGAGACAAAATAAGGAAAATCACCATGTAGGAAAATGAACCTAGGGTAACCTTGGAATGTGGTTGTATGACATGTGTATCAAATGGAAGGTATTAAAGAGTATTTTAAGAGAGAGTAGGCCATAGTTCTATGGATGGACGCCATTTAGGAATATCGCCATAAAGGTGGACCAGGGCTGACTCTAGAATTTGTTTGTACGATATGGGTATCAAATGAAAGGTGTTACTGAGCATTTTAAGAGGGAGTGGGCCTTAGGTCTATCGGTGGACGCCCTTTCGAGATATCGCCATTAAGGTGGACCAGGGGTGACTCTAGAATGTGTTTGTACGATATGGGTATCAAATGAAAGGTGGTAATGAGTATTTTAAAAGGGAATGGGCTTTAGTTCTATAGGTGAACGCCTTTTCGAGAAATCGCCATAAAGGTGGACCAGGGGTGACTCTAGAATATGTTTGTACGATATGGGTATCAAAGGAAAGCTGTTAATGAGTATTTTGAAAAGGAGTGATCCTTAGTCCATAGGTGGCCGCCGTTTCGAGATATCGCCATAAAGGTGGACCAGGGGTGTCTCTAGAATGTGTTTGTACGATATGGGAATCAAATGAAAGGTGTTACTGAGCATTTTAAGAGGGAGTGGGCATTAGGTCTATAGGTGGACGCCTTTTCGAGATATTGCCATTAGGGTGGGCCAGGGGTGACTCTAGAATGTTTGTACGATATGGGTATAAAACGAAAAGTGTTACTGAGCATTTTAAGAGGGAGTGGGCAATAGGTCTATAGGTGGACGCCTTTTCGAAATGTCGCCATTAGGGTGGGCCAGGGGTGACTCTAGAATGTGTTTGTATGATATGGGTATCAAATGAAAGATGGTAATGAGTATCTTAAAAGGGAGTAATCCTTAGTTCTATAGGTGGACGCCTTTTCGATATATCGCCATAAAGGTGGACCAAGGGTGACTCTAGAATGTTTGTACGATATGGGTATCAAACGAAAGGTGTTACTGAGCATTTTAAGAGGGAGTGGGCATTAGGTCTATAAGTGGACGCCTTTTCGAGATATCGTCATTAGGGTGGGCCAGGGGTGACTCTAGAATGTGTTTGTACGATATGGGTATCAAACGAAAGGTGTTACTGAGCATTTTAAGAGGGAGTGGGCATTAGGTCTATAGGTGGACGTCTTTTCGAGATATCGCCATTAGTGTGGGCCAGGGGTGACTCTATAATGTTTGTGCGATATGGGTATCAAACGAAAGGTGTTACTGAGCATTTTAAGAGGGAGTGGGCATTAGGTCTATAGGTGGACGCCTTTTCGAGATATCGCCATTAGGGTGGGCCAGGGGTGACTCTAGAATGTGTTTGTACGATATGGGTATCAAATGAAAGGTGGTAATGAGTATTTTAAAAGGGAGTAATCCTTAGTTCTATATGTGGAAGCCTTTTCGAGATATCGCCATAAAGGTGGACCAAGGGTGACTCTAGAATGTTTGTACGATATGGGTATCAAACGAAAGGTGTTACTGAGCATTTTAAGAGGGAGTGGGCATTAGGTCTATAGGTGGACGCCTTTTCGAGATATCGCCATAAAGGTGGACCAAGGGTGACTCTAGAATGTTTGTACGATATGGGTATCAAACGAAAGGTGTGACTGAGCATTTTAAGAGGGAGTGGGCATTAGGTCTATAGGTGGACGCCTTTTCGAGATATCGCCATTAGGGTGGGCCAGGGGGACTCTAGAATGTTTGTACGATATGGGTATCAAACGAAATGTGTTACTGAGCATTTTAAGAGGGAGTGGGCATTAGGTCTATAGGTGGCCTTTTCGAGACATCGCCAATAGGGTGGGCCAGGGGTGACTCTAGAATGTTTGTACGATATGGGTATCAAACGAAAGGTGTTACTGAGCATTTTAAGAGGGAGTGGACATAGGTCTATAGGTGGACGCCTTTTCGAGATATCGCCATTAGGGTGGGCCAGAGGTGACTCTAGAATGTTTGTACGATATGGGTATCAAACGAAAGGTGTTACTGAGCATTTTAAGAGGGAGTGGGCATTAGGTCTATAGGTGGACGCCTTTTCGAGATATCGCCATTAGGGTGGGCCAGGGGTGACTCTAGAATGTGTTTGTACGATATGGATATCAAATTAAAGGTATTAATGACGGTTTTAAAAGCGAGTGGCCCTTAGATGTATATGTGAAGGTGTTCTCGCGATATCGACCAAAATGTGGACCAGGTGATCCAGAAAATCATCTGTCGGGTACTGCTAATTTATTTATATATGCAATACCACTAACAGTATTCCTGCCAAGATTCCAAGGGCTGTTGATTTTGCCTTGTAGAACTTTTTCATTTTCTTCTACTTAATATGGTAGGTGTCACACCCATTTTACAAAATTTTTTCCAAAGTTATATTTTGCGTCAATAAACCAATCCAGTTACCATGTTTCATCCCTTTTTTCGTATTTGGTATAGAATTATGGCATTTTTTTCATTTTTCGTAATTTTCGATATCGATAAAGTGGGCGTGGTTATGGTCGGATTTCGGCTATTTTTTATACCGAGATAAAGTGAGTTCAGATAAGTAGGTGGGCTAAGTTTAGTAAAGATATATCGGTTTTTGCTCAAGTTATTGTGTTAACAGCCGAGCGGAAGGACAGACGGTGGACTGTGTATAAAAACTGGGCGTGGCTTCCACCGATTTCGGCCATTTTCACAGAGAACAGTTACCGTCATAGAATCTATGTACCTACCAAATTTGAGAAGGATTGGTAAATTTTTGTTCGACTTATGGCATTAAAAGTATTCTAGACAAACTAAATGAAAACGGGCGGAGCCACGCCCATTTTGAAATTTGCTTTTATTTTTATATTTTGTTGCATCATATCATTACAGGAGTTGAATTTTGACTTAATTTACTTATATACAGTAAAGATATTAAATTTTTTGTTAAAATTTGAATTAAAAAATTTTTTTTTTTAAAAAGTGGGCGTGTTCTTCATCCAATTTTGCTAATTTTTATTTAGCACATATATAGTAATAGTAGCAGCGTTCCTGCTAAATCTCATCATGATATCTTCAACGACTGCCAAATTACAGCTTGCAAAACTTTTAAATTACCTTCTTGTAAAAGTGGGCGGTGCCACGCCCATTGTCCAAAATCTTACTAATTTTCTATTCTGCGTCATAACGTCAACCCATCTGCCAAGTTTCATCGCTTTAATTGCCTTTGGCAATGAATTATCGCATTTTTTCGGTTTTTGAAATTTTCGATATCGAAAAAGTGGGCGTGGTTATAGTTCGATATCGTTCATTTTAAATAGCGATCTGAGATGAGTGCCCAGGAATCTACATACCAAATTTCATCAAGATAGCTCAAAATTTACTCAAGTTATCGTGTTAACGGACGGACGGACATGGCTCAATCAAATTTTTTTTCGATCCTGATTATTTTGATATATGGAAGTCTATATCTATCTCGATTCCTTTATATATGTACAACCAACCGTTATCCAATCAAACTTAATATACTCTGTGAGCTCTGCTCAACTGAGTATAAAAATCTTAGAAATTAGCGTTTTTACAACCCTTTTAAAACCAAGGCATCACTTTGATGCATTTGCATGTCGTAAACATAGTTGTGTGGGTTTTTTATTCAACCGTTTTAAAAAATGAAGGTATCACTGTGACAATTGCAGATCGTAAAATTGCTTGTGTTGTTTTTTTTTAAGCCACCACAAGACACAGCAGGTAGAATTGAAATTACCATTTCATTCTTATTACCTCGTCTCGTATACCATATATAACGCAACAGTTTTGGTGAATGCATTAATTCGTTGTGAAGAACTCAAAGTGTGAAGTGCTAATTTCAGATACAAAAAAATTTAAAAAAAAATAAGTGAAGTGACAATTCCAAATCAAAAAGTTTACAATGAATACACCATCCTCTACACCGCAAGATGAAGCAACTACATCAACAACTATCGAAAACCCAATGAGTCATATATTCAAGCATGTTTTTTTAATTTATTTTCTATTACTAAGTTAAATTCATTTTTAGCACGCTTTTATTAGCTTGGCCTGTATGTAACGGAATCTTTGAGCTTAATTTTCACCGGTTTCTAGAAGTCTGATTAATTTGAAACTTTGCATACGTATCAAGGACCGATGACAATGCATTAATGTGATGGTATGGTGACATAAGGTCAATTGGCCTTATCACCACTTTGAATGGCGATAAGTTTGATTGCAACTTTGCACACCTATCACGGCTCGATGACAATGCATTAATGTGATGGTGTGGTGACATAAGGTCAACGGCCATAAGGTCAATTGTCCTTGAGCTCTCAAACTTCTCAGCTGTAACTACAATTGCACAATTTTATACATCTTTTAGGCGCTTCCAGAATCTACTAGTCCAGTAGCTCTCAAACTTCTCAGCTGTAACTACAATTGCACAATTTTATAGTTTTTCTCATTGCATACTTATAGGAGTATTTCAGATATATGCATGTGTTTGCGCATTGACTCTCCGCTGCTCGTATACGTACGTGGTACATATGTGTAGACGCAATTATTTATTCGTTTATGTAGGTACATAATGATTGAATTATTGATGTGAATGTTTGTAGTTTACAGTCTCTCGCGCACACATAGGCGTATAAGTAAATGCATCTGTGTGTGACATCCCTCGGCTGCCTTATATATGTGTATACATGATTTGATTATTGACGTAAATATCGCTTAGCATGGCCTTAGCATCGCCTTAGTGATGGTATAGCTTAGTGATGCTAATATCCGTGACACTGCCCTCCACCTAAGTCTGATCGTCCCGATCCGACAAATCTCTCGATCTAAACGCTGCTAATCTCTCCAAATGAACCACTTTCATTTTGGTTCGTGGTTTGGTAGTGGTTTGTATGCGGTACACTACATCGTTGATCCGTTTTACAACTTTGTATGGGCCTTCCCAGTTACACTGCAATTTCGGGGACAAACCTTTTTTTCGTTGTGGGTTGTATAGCAGCAACAAATCTCCTTCCTGAAACCCTTCCGAATTAATTGCTTTATCGTACCTCGCTTTCATCTTGTCACTCATAATCTTTGCTCGTTGCCTTACCAGATCGTGTATCTCTCTCAGCTCTTCTTCCAAGACACCAGTGGATTTCTTGACATTCCTCTCCGCATCGGCATCTATCCCATACTTCAAATCAGCTGGCAGTCGAAGGCCATTGCCAAAAATTACCTTTGCGGGAGTTTGGCCCGTTGTGTCATGTACTGCCGATCGGTAGGCCATCAAGAATAATGATATGTGTGTATCCCAGTCCTTATGGTACTTGTCTACTACTTTCCTTAAATGCTCCTCCAATGTTCTATTGAAACGTTCCACCATACCATCGGACTGAGGATGGAATGCAGTTGTCCGTGTTTTTCGAATGCCCAACTTCTTGCACATTTCTTGGAACACAGCTGATTCAAAATTCCTGCCTTGGTCAGAATGTAACTCCATTGGTACACCATACCTTGCAACCCATTCGTTTTTAACCACTTCTGTTACTGTTTCTGCTTTTTGGTTTGGGATTGGGTATACCTCTGGCCATTTACTGAAATAATACATAACCACCAGTACGTATTTGTTTCCGCGGTTGCTAGTAGGAAATGGACCTGCGACATCCATGACGATACTTTCAAATGGTGCACCTGAAATATACTGCTTCATCTGGCCATGACTTCGTGTTTTGGGCCCTTTCGCTCTGTTGCATACCTCGCAATTGGCAATCCACTCGGTGACCGAATGACGGCAACCAACCCAATAGAATCTCTGCTTAATTTTCTCGAGTGTCTTCGTGATTCCAAGATGACCTCCACTTGGACCATTGTGCAGCTCGCTGAGCACGTCAGGAATCCTCTTTCTGGGAACAACTATCAGTTTCTTCTTGCATTGACCATCCTCACTCTCCCATACTCGATGCAAGCAACCGGATATCAATTCTAAACTGTTCCACTGTGCCCAATATGACTTCGCAATGGGACTCTCTGCTGACATCTCTTCTCTGCTTGGTCTTTCGTTTCGTTCGAGCCCTTGCATAACATGTGACAGATCTGCATCTTCTAGCTGACACTTTCTTAGTTGTTCCTTGTCCCATTAATCCGTACACGTTATAGTCATTAGCCGGACATCTATAATGTCTTTTCAGCCTCGGCCTTTGAACAGTGCTTGCATTCCAAACTACATGGCCTTCGTGACATTGCATCGGCATTTCCATGGCTACTACCTTTTCGATGCTCAATGGAAAAGTCATAGCTTTGTAGTCGCTCGATCCACCGTGCCAATTGTCCTTCCGGATTACGGAACTGCAGAAGCCATTTCAACGCTGCGTGATCTGTCCTGACACGGAATCGCTAGCCGTAGAGGTATTTGTGAAAATGTTTAATGCACTCTACCAATGCCAACAGCTCTCTCCGCGTAACACAGTAGTTCCTCTCTGGTTTTCCAATCGAACGGCTGTAATATGCAACTACCTTCTCCTGTCCATCGACCAGTTGTGATAAAACGCCTCCTATAGCATATCCACTCGCATCTGTATCTAGAATAAATGTTGTTCCTGGAATCGGATATGCTAACATTGGGGCAGTGCACAAACGCTCCTTCAATGTTTGGAAAGCCACTTCTTGCCCCTTCTTCCATTCAAAAGCTTTATTTTTTCTTGTAAGCTCATGGAGGCTATGGGCTACGCTGGAAAAATTTTTTTACAAATCGGCGGTAATATGTGCACAGCCCAAGGAAACTTCTTAATTCATGTAGGTTCTGTGGTCTTGGCCAATCCTTTACAGCCTCTACCTTTTCGTTCGCAGTGCAGGTGCCCTCTGTCGTTACCTTGTGACCCAAATAATTTACTTCCTTTTTAAACAGCGCACACTTTTTGGGACTTAACTTCAGACCAGCGTCAGCTATTCTTTGGAAAACTTCCTCCAAGTTCCTAAGATGTTCATCAAAATTCTTGCCTAATACGATGATGTCGTCCAGGTACACCAAGCATGTTTTCCAATGTAGTCCTTTCAGTAACTGGTCCATGAGTCTCTCAAAAGTAGCTGGTGCATTACAAAGTCCAAAAGGCATCACTGTAAATTGCCAAAGACCATCACCGACACTGAAGGCTGTTTTCTCTTTATCTTCCTCCTTCACCTCCACTTGCCAGTAGCGGCTTTTCAAGTCCAGCGTGGAAAACCATTTCGTACCAGATAGCGAGTCCAGAGTGTCGTCAATTCTTGGCAATGGGTAGCTGTCCTTTTTCGTTACGTCATTCAACTTCCGGTAGTCCACGCAAAACCTCATTTTTTCATCCTTCTTTTTTACAAGTACTACCGGTGAGCTCCATGGACTAGCTGATGGTTCGATGACGCCGCTGTCGCTCATTTCTTGAATGATTTTACTCACAACTTCCCGCTTCGCCAGTGGAACACTACGTGGAGCTTGACGGATCGGCCTCGCATCTCCAGTGTTAATTTGATGTTTCACAACGTTGGTGCGGCCTGGTTTAGAATCATCCTGGTCAAATATGTTCGCGTACTTTAGGAGCAGTTGTTTTGCCTTACTCTGATATGCTTCCTCTAGCCCCTGCGTCCATGCCGTGATGTTATTTGAAAGATCAGTATTACTAGCTGAAACGTGTTCCCGGAGCTGTTCACAGTTAATAACTACTTCAGCCTCTTGGCATCTTCCCAAAATAGCTCCTTTAGTCAGTTTGAGTGGTGACTTGAACTCATTGAGTACTCTTACCGGAATACGTCCATCTTGTTTTGTCATAGCCAGGGTTTTTCCTACAAGTATGTTTAGTGCTGATTTGTTTGCTGCTTCGACAACCCACAATTTGTTTGTCCCACAATCTCCATCAACCTTTGCCCAGATGACTGCTTCGGATTTTGGTGGTATTTGCTGACTCTCTTCCACCAGCACTCGTTTACTGCTGTATCCTCTCTCGTAGCCGAAATTAAGTGGTACATCCATGTTTTTATATCGCATCTTCTTGCTTTGCATGTAGATCTTGATGCCCTGGTCGATTAAGAAGTCCACTCCAATTATGATTTCATCAACAATTTCTGCAACTATAAAATTGTGTACCACCGTGACGTTCCCAATTGCGACTTCACATTCTACTTCTCCAATTACCTGGGTGTCCTCTCCCGTGGCTGTACGTAATCCTGCTCCAAGCAATGGTCTTATCTTTTTGTTGACTAAATCCGCTCGAATGATGGAATGAGATGCATCCGTATCTACAGTCAGTAAACGTTCCTTTCCATCCACATGTCCTCCAACAGTAAGATTGCTCGATCTTCTTCCAATCTGCGAGATAGAGATTATGGGGCATTCAATTGCGGGAGCCAGCTGTCGCCCCTTGCGGCTGACTCGATTTAGTTTAACGATTGAGTGGTCTTGGAGATTTGCCCATCACCTTCTGGTCTGCGTTTACGACCACCCACATTGTTGGAGCTATTGGGACCGCTGCTGCAATGTCGTGCAATATGACCTGGGTTGCCGCACTTGAAACATTTAATAACTCCGGCATTTTTCTGTTGTGATCCCTTCAGTGCTTCCAAAATTGTGTCTCCCCAATCTGGCTTTCCACTTCCACACGATGAGCTTTGTATGCTGGTTTACTCAATAGTCAGGCCGTTTCCTGAGTCAATGCATGTGATACCGTTTCAACAAATGTCAGCTTTGGGTTTGCGTATGTAGCTCGCTTCGTTTCCACGTCCCGTATGCCATTTATGAAACTCTGGATTTTTACCCTTTCAGTGTATTCCACGGGTGCGTCCGCATTTGCAAGATGAGCCAATCTTTCAATATCGGAAGCAAACTCCTGTAATGTCTCATTTGCTTTTTGGTAGCGGTCTGTAGGATTTCCGCTGCTGGCCCCTTCAATGCCACGAACAGTGCAGCAACTTTATCTTCCGCATTCCAGTTGTTCACTGCTGCGGTCTTCTCAAACTGTAGCTTGAAGACCTGGAAAGGAACAGAACCATCAAAAGATGGAGTTTTTACCTTCGTATTACTCGCTGAAGCAGCCGGTCGATTAAGTTGCAATTCCTGTATACGACCTCTCAACGCATCCACCTCTGCCTCGAATTTTTCTTCAAACTGCATTATTTTTTCGTCCATGCGTGCTTCGAGTTTTGATGATATACGCGCCTCTTGTGCTTCTAGTTGTACTGTTATGCGTGTCTCTAGTTCTTTCAGTTGGGTTGCCATATATATCTTTTGTTCTTCCAGCTGTGATGACATATTTGTGGATATTTGTGATGACATTTCTGTTATACGTGCCTCTTGTACTTCAATCTTCGCTGTTATACGGTTCTCCTGCGATTCCAGGTGAGTTTCCATCTTGGATGTAATCTGTGTCGACATTTCTGAAATGCGTGCCTCCTGTGATTCCAGTTGGGATGTCTTCTGTTCTTCCATCTTGGATGTTAAACGTGTCTCCTGCGATTCCAGCTGGGATGCCACTGTCGATGTTTGAGCAGTTATTGCAGCCAATATCATGTTCAAGTCTGTGCTCGTAACTGTCTGCGATGTTTCGTTTTTCTCTTCAATTTTTGTTGTTGTTTCGTCCCCATCAGGATAAAAGACAAACTCGTCCACATCACTTCCTTGCGTCTCCATTACATCTCGTAGCCGTGCTTGAAATTCGATCTTATTGCCGGTTGTATTTAATCCACGGTTCTCCAACTCCTTTTTCGGTTGCTGGATCTTCAATTCACTGAACTTTGCCATGTCCAAGTTGTATTCCCAATCTTCGGAACTTATTCAACAATTCCTCTTCTGACACCAATTGTAGCGAATTTTCTGCAAATCCTCTTATTTGCCCTTTTGCTAGGTTCGTATCGCTAAACTGTTGAATAAATAACTCCAATATTGAATAATGGAAAAATGGCCTTTATTAAAATACTTCACAATAACACTCAAACTGTGCAACGAATAGCATAATAACCAAACTGATAGCTTAAAGGAAAATGACTTTCAAAATAATACTGCTATTGCTCGCTAGATATCGTCTTAGTCGTAACTGCTTGACAACTCAAATCAAACTGAATTCCAGCGCCTCTACATCTGCGGCATTTTATACTCTCTGGTTTCCTCGTTCGCATCTTCTCGAATCTACTAGCATTGTCCATGAGCTCTCAAACTTCTCAGCTGTAACTACAATTGCACAATTTTATACATCTTCTAGGCGCTTCCAGAATCTACTAGTCCAGTAGCTCTCAAACTTCTCAGCTGTAACTACAATTGCACAATTTTATAGTTTTTCTCATTGCATACTTATACGAGTATCTCAGATATATGCCTGTGTTTGCGCATTGACTCTCCGCTGCTCGTATACGTACATGGTACATATGTGTAGACGCAATTATTTATTCGTTTATGTAGGTACATAATGATTGAATTATTGATGTGAATGTTTGTAGTTTACGCACACATAGGCGTATAAGTAAATGCATCTGTGTGTGACGTCTCTCGGCTGCCTTATATATGTGTATACATGATTTGATTATTGACGTAAATATCGCTTAGCATGGCCTTAGCATCGCCTTAGTGATGGTATAGCTTGGTGATGCTAATATCCGTGACAATATGTTATAAGCTCAGAAAGAAGTTTCCTTGTTAATTTACTAAACGATCACGTACATATGTATGTATATACGGACATGCATATTTTCGCTTTAATTCTGTAAATTTTCATTTAAATTTGGCAGCATTCAAATATATACATATGTATGTATGTGTGTACATATTGATGCTTTCCATATATGTAATTCTACCAATGATTCTTTTGAATTATGGTCTTTGAGAAATATATCAAATAAGTTATTGCAAATAGCTTTGAAGTATCTAATTTGGTGAAAATTGAGAAGATCAAAATCAAAGATGACTAGATATTCGACTCTCTCAATAACTCTCAATTTTATCTCGCTCTTAGCCCATGAACTAGTTTTCGCAGCTGGCAACATTGCCAAACGATGGGCTAGTGAACAGCTGACACGCAAAATGACCAAGTACCACTCAGTGTTGTTGTGACAGTTGAAGTGTGTGGTTATTTCTTGTGTTTGCGTAGTGTTTTTCTGATTACAGGTGAGTGATATTTTTTATTTTGTCTGTTTGAATGTTTTCCGCAAAGTTTCCGGCTAAATACTCAGATCGACTGTACTAACCTCCCAGACTGACTGTAATCTCATTAAATTTTAGTTGAAAAGATGTATTCGCATAAGTCCGGTTCCCAAAAGCGTAAAGACCGCTCCACTCGAGCAGAAGCACTTGCAAAAGCACAAAAGGCACAACGAACTCTTGAAGCGTTCAACTTTCAGCAGAATGCGAATTCAAGCTCTATGACTCCTTCAAGTGACAAGAACTCATGCCCTCGCCAGTCTGAAAAACCTGAAAACTCTCCAACACAGCCAGTTAGCAACGACATACAAGGTGAGCCGAAAAATACTTCATTCAGTTCTCATTTCAGAGATGATAAGAATGTTGAGCTAGATAACTACGAAAACGATGACACCACTGGTGAAAAATTTGTTACGTCTGTGAAATACGATACGAATGAAAAATTGAGTTCGAAATTTGTTGATAAACATTCGTATGATTACGATATTGGTACTCTCGAAGCTGAGTTCTTACAACCGCAAGAAGTCCTCCGTCGAGGTCATTCCAAAATGCCGTCAACTTTTCCTCGGGATCGCTTGGGCGAGCCATTTCCACTTTCACTTCTGTCTACTATTTTGCCTAACGGTGAAAAAATTCACCGTGACTGGTTAGTTTGGAGTCAAACTAAAAGCGCTTTTTATTGCCTCCCCTGTCGATTTCTTATTAAAAATACGTTGAATCGTTCAAAAATGTGTTCTCCTAACGGCTATTCTAAAGCACAATTTTGGAAAAAGTTGTATCTTTAATTTCCGTCACATGAAAGTAGTCGCGATCACATTCAATGTTACGTAAAGTGGTGTGATTTAGAAGTACGCATTGAAAAAGACTCAACTGTCGATATGATGTTGAGGGAAGAGATAGCGAGTGAAGCGAAAAATTGGCGAGAGATTCTAAAGCGCATTTTAGACACGATTCTATTTTTGGGTGAAAGAGGATTAGCTTTACGTGGAGAGATTAATTTAGCCGCCCAAAAAAATAACGGAAACTTCCTGGGAATCGTAGTGTAAGTGTTCATATAGATTTGTATTATTGATATTTACTTACGTAGGTTTGTACTATTGATATTCTTATTTGTAAGTTTGTATTGTTGATATTCATATGTGTAGATTTGTATTGCAACGCCAGCAGATTGATACTTGTATGCATTATGTAAAATGTTTGTATGTGCATATTTGGTTAATTCATATTAACAAAGTAAACACTGCAAATGGATTGTATGTACATATTTATGTGAGAGTCTAACATTGACGATCGGCAAGTGCATTGATCAGGGTGATTGACTGATTAGGGTGTGAACAGACAAGGGTTTCATATTCGGCATTCCATTGATGTTGGCTCGCCGCTTGTGCGAGGTCAATGTAATTTATGTCGCCCAATATTGTAATATGATTATGTTATTATTGTGTGTTCGGTTCAGAAGAAATGTATTGGCATAGAAATTCATGATACGTAATGCCGCAAATGTATTGCTTAGTGGGCATGACGCATAATGCTATAATACTGAAGAAAACGTTTACCATATCAAAGAACTTTTTTTAGCCTTCGTGGACTGTTATGAAAAAACAGGCAACTTGATATGTGAAACGCTAGAAAAGTACAAAATTCCTCTGGAAAATTGTCGTGGACAAGGCTACGATAATGGCAGAAACATGAGCGGACAATATAAAGGAGCGCAAAATTACATTCTTCAGAAAAAGAAGTACGCAATATATTCGCCTTGTGGAGCACATACATTGAATCTAGTTGGAGTCGATTCTGCAGAATGTTGTATCCAAGCAATAACCTTTTTTGGAGTAGTTCAAAAATTGTATAACATTTGTAGTAGCAGCACACAACGCTGGGAGATTTTGAAATCAAATATAACTAATTCGCTTCACTGTCTTTCCGATACAAGGTTGGCTGCTAGAATCGATGGTGTGAAACCGTTTGCGAAGAATCTTCCTGGATTGAGAAAGTCTCTCGAAGAAATCAAGAAACGGAATCTGACCGCAGAAATTCTTCGGGACGTCAATGGCATTCTAAAATATATGAGTTCATTTAAGTGTGTCTTGATGGCTTCTATTTGGTTCAAAATTTTTCAGGCTTTTAATGAAAGAAATCTGGTTCTTCAAGAGATGAACGCTACCATTGACGTTGAAGTCGACAATCTTCGAAGTTTACATGCCGACTTGCAGCTTCTACGCGATCAGTGGAGTAAAATTTATAATGAATGCCAAACCGTCGCTGACAATTTGATCGATACTTCATCCATTTTACCACCAGCCAGGAAAAAAAAAACGTGTTGACTCGTCACATGAAATCTTCAATGAAGACTGCACTGTTGAAGAAATTGATTTCAAGAGAAACACTTTTTTTGTCATAATCGACTCAATCATAAGTGGAATAAGTAGAAGATTTGCAGCTATAAATGAACTAAACGCACCATTTTCATTCCTGTGGCAGTTTTCTGATACAAACGTTCAAGAGTGTCAGACTGCTGCAGAAAATGTTGCAGTCAAATATCCTGCTGATGTATCTCAAAACTTATCGAATGAAGTTATACACCTCAAGAATATATACGAAGAAAATTTTGGACATCGACTACCTCCATTCGATTTACTTAATGCCATTAATGCGAAGAAATTGAATAGACTTTTCCCAAACGTTTGCATCGCTCTGCGTATATTTTGCACGATTCCAGTATCTGTTGCGAGTGGTGAGCGGTCGTTCAGTGTTTTGGCAAGAATAAAAACTTTCATCGGTCCTGCTCAACCCAAATCAGGGTTTCAAGCCTAGCTACCCTGTGTTTAGAAGCACAGCTGGCCAGAGAATTGGACTTTGAAGAGCTCATCAACTCATTTGCATCAGTCAAAGCAAGGAAAGCCCACTTCTAAATAATCTTGTTATGGTATTGTTCAATTTTATAAAAAAATATTACCTTCTTTATATAAAAATGATTCATTCAACAAACATTGATAGTGAGAGCATAAAATAAATACTTTTTCCAATAAGTGTTTGTATTTCTACTTCTTGATATCATCAACTCGATCACAAAAATCGTAGATAACTCTCCCACCGGGCCCGGAAATCCTCTCAACGGCCCTGGACCCAATTCACCAAAATTTACAAAGGGTGAGACGGTACGTATAAAGTGCAAAGCTGTTGTTTTTAATAAATCAGGTATGCAATACAGAGGGGCCTGCAAACGAGAAAGATCAACGTAATTGCCAAACAAAACATTAATTTCGAATATCAATACCTAACGTAACGTGGCGAGGAGTTACCCTGATCTTGTACCACATATTTTGTGGTCACCAATGGTGATAATAAACGCTGTTGATTAGTAAAAAAAAGCCCACCACTGATATTTTGATGTTCAATGATAACGCTAATCGGATTTTGCAACTGATGGGGATCTAAACGGCGTTGGGCTTGATCATAATGTTGCGGCTGTTGATACATACCAGTACCAGGTGCAGGTGGTTGCTAAAGAAAATAATATATGTAAAATAATCATCAGCAATATTTGAAATATATTAGTTGTATTAGCATACGTACATTATAACCAGGACGTCCGGTATTGTAGGTTGACCCGGCATGGGTGGTTGACTGGGCATTGGCGCTTGTTCAGTTTGAGTTGGTGGCATCATTTGACACATGTAACCACCTGGTGCACCTGGTTTTTGTAGAGGATAGCGTGGCTGTTGAGGTTGTGGAGGATAACCAGGTGGACCAGGTTGTGGTGGATAGCCCGGCTGTTGCGGCATTGGCGGATAGTCAGGCTGGGGAGGTTGTTGCTACTGCTGCTGTGGCATTGCATAACCCGATTGCTGTTTGTTTTATATACCTTGACATAACTGGATGTGGTGTCATTGCGCCACCTGGTGTGCGGGTGGCATACCTGGAGGACCATGTTCCTCATGGCCACCAAATGGCTGTTGCATAGGGTGTTGTGGTGGCATTTGACCGGGTTTCGGCGGCATTTGGACAGGTTGTCGGGGCATTAGACCGATTGCGGTGTCATTTGCTATTCACCTGTTATACTCAAGTTATCGTGTTAACGGACGGACGGACGTACATGGCTCAATCAAATTTTTTTTCGATACTGATGATTTTGATATAGTCTATATCTATCTCGATTCCTTTATACCTGTACGACCAACCGCTTTCCAATCAAAGTTCTTATACTCTGTGAGCTCTGCTGTATAAAAAATATACTCATTGCTTTGAGCTATATTGCTGTGGCACCTAACTTTATATTTGTACAATTCAGAAGTGTTTTATATTCATGTAAAATGTGAGTTGTTTCCATGGTTTCGAATAATAAATTTGATTACACTGGACCACGAATTTCAACTTTTTCTCTTTACCAGAAACGCCGTTATGAAATTCGTATGTAAAATCACCCCCTGATTTCGAAAATTGAGTTCATTTTTGATTCTATGGTACTGTTTTTGAGATATTTGCAATTTACCGTTATTCGAAAAAACCAAAAAGATGGCTCCCTTTAATTACGTATATCTCACGAACGGGTAAAGCAATTGCAAAAAAGAATCGGAAAGACGATAAAATTTTCTATGAATACATCATACATTGTTTTTTGCTCAACCAGACAGTTTTCGAGATATTAGCTTATCATTTCAGATTTTTGTTTTTTTTATGAAAAAATATGAAAAAAATTACTTTTTGCGAGGGCAACATTCCAAAACCACAACTTTTTATCCAGATATTTTTTCTTTACGTAAAGCTCTGTTTAATTAGAAAAAAGGTAAGCTATCATCGAACAAAATCGATGCAAAACTACGTAAGTTATAAGCGATCAAATAAAAATACCCAGGTTGCGCAACTTCAATGTATGTATACATACATATATTAAAGGTATAAAGTGCAAATGGGATATTATCCGGATAAACGAATAACACCATTACAATGATAATACTTTTTCTTTAAATAAATCAAATAGTACTTTTAATACTCGAATTGTTTTATAGTAGGTAGAGAGGTTGCATCGAAAGGAAGAGTGGTTGGGTTCGAAACCTGCTGTAGGCATGTAGTTATAAACATGTATTTCCGTCACTTATGGGTAAGTATGCAGGTAGATTTTCAAAATTATAAGACACAAAAAATTTTTAAAGCCTACATCTAAAGCAGGTAGTATTTTCTTTTCCCGGCTTCGTATAAAAAGGAACCTTTCTGTCTAGGTAAGATTTGATTTTTTCAATTTTATTCTTGTTCCGAGTATAAATATGAGTTAATGCGCCTTGAAACTTCATAACATCTGCAGGGCTCGCCGAAGATAGTTCAGTTCATAAGTCAAATTTCAAAACCGTGATTTATTAAAAAAAAATAAAATGAGTAAAAGGACGCGAGAATTTGTTTGTAATAACGATCCAGATATGTTCTGTTTCATGTGTGGCCAATATACTATCATAAGGCGACGGCGAGTATTCTCAGATCATATGAAAACTTTATACTCCAAGTTTTTTGGCATTGAGCCTAAAAAGCTGAAAAACCATGGACACCGAACACTTTGTGTACATCGTGTCGAGGAGAATTGATTCAGTCGGAATCAGGACAACAAATAAAATTTGATACACGAATGATATGGAGAGAACCTACTTGCCATTCAGTAGAGTGTTATATTTGTCAAACAAAAGTACTTGGTATTGGAAGATCAAGAAGAGTAACCTATGCCAGCGTACCTACAGTGACATTACCAGTACTACATTCAACGGCAGTTGCGGATCCAGTTCCATTGTCAACAGTAATATCTGAGTGCGGGGAATCAAGTTGTACTAAGTTTCGCATGGGAAACGAGAGAAACGTTCTGTCACAAGCACAACTTAATGATTGGATAAGAGATTTGGAACTATCCAAGGAAAAGGCCGAGATCCACGCTTCTCGTATGCAACAATTTAAATTTGTGTCATCCGATGATAAGGTGATATATTGTAGAACTCTTCACGAACAATTTTCCAAACACTATACCAAGAAAGACAGTGTATGCTACTGCAACGACATTCCTGGTTTATTCAAAGAGTTTGGTCAAACATATGATTCAAAAGACTGGCGATTGTTCATAGACAGCAATAAACTGAGTTTGAAGGCTGTATTATTGGATATTGGTAACAAAAAGCCTTCTATCCCGATCGTACATGCAGTAAATACAAAGGAAACCTACGAGGAAACGCAAAAACTACTCAAATTTATCAAATATGAAGAGCATGATTGGAAAATATGTTCGGATCTCAAAGTCGTTGCAATGCTATGCGGTCTACAAAGTGGCTACACCAAGCACTGCTGCTTCCTTTGCAAGTGGGATAGCCGAGCTCGTAAGGACCACTACGTCAGAAAGGATTGGCCGGGAAGAGTCGAGTTTACCGTTGGTGTGGATAACATCAAATACACCCCTCTTGTCAAGAAAAAGAAAATCATACTTCCACCCTTACACACCAAGCTCGGTCTCATTAAAAACTTGGTTAAGGCTTTGGGCAAAGAAGGCGAAGCATTCGACTATATGAAAACAATTTTTCCAGATATTTCTCAAGCCAAGATAAAGGAAGGTATTTTTGTTGGAGCACAAATAAAAGAGTTGATCAACAATAATCAATTCAAAAGACTACTCTCATCAGTTGAGGCAGCAGCGTGGGAATCCTTTGAAAAGTTCGTTGCTTCTTTTCTCGGTAGACACACGGTAGTGAACGACTTAATCAATAATTATGCGAAAATGGCTTAAAGGCTTATTAAAATTAGTTTCCCAAAATTCTATAACTTGTTTACTTAAAAATTCACTTTCTGCACTCACATTTGAGTTTTTTCCGGCAAATCTTGGCGACGAAAGTGACGAACATGGCGAAAGGTTTCATCAGCAAATGAAATTAATTGAGAATCGATATAAAGGATTCTGGGACGTCGCAATGATGGGTGATTACTGCTAGTTTCTCATAAGAGAAACCGATCCTAAACTGATTAAGGGTCAAAGTAGAACACATAATTATTTCGACTACATAGTAAAATCAAATTAAGATAAAGATTGTTAGAATATAGTATAAACATAAATAAATTTAAAAAAAAGTTAAAAATATGGGAAATTTCATTCATAAATTGAACTTTTAACTAAATAGAAACAGAGCATAGCTAGATATTTCACTCTTCTTTATACCATACATACGTTTTGAGGTATACGTTGAAATTGCCCAACCTGGGTATCTTTATTTGATCGCTTATAACTTACGTAGTTTTCCATTGATTTTCTTCGATGGTAGCTTATCTTTTTTTTCATTAGTGGTTTTGGAATGCTGCCCTCGCAAAAAGTAATTTTTTTCATATTTTTTCATAAAAAAAACAAAAATCTTAAATTTTATCGTCTCCGATTCTGTAAACTTTTTTGCAGTTGCTTTACCCGTTCGTGAGATATACGTAATTAAAGGGAGCCATCTTTTTGGTATTTTCGAATAACGGTAAATTGCAAATATCTCAAAAACGGTACCATAGAATCAAAAATGAACTCGATTTTCGAAATTAGGGGGTGGTTTTACATACGAATTTCATAACGGCGTCTCTGGTAAATTTTGGCCGTCGACCAGTGTTATTTGAATCCATTTAAGTCTACAACTTAAAGCTAAGTAGAAATTAAGATTAGATTTACTCTTTTCTCAGATCAAGAATATTAAAAGGTGTCGTAGAATCCGATTGCTGTCGTAATTGAATTTAAAAGTAAAATATGAACTTAAAAATGTAGGACTAGTAATTGAGTCAGACTTATTATTGTTCTAAATCTAATCATTCAAGCAATAATTCTGCAACCCTTAGCAGGAGTATTGATTGGTTTCAAGTCTAATTCCGACAGCAATCGGATAACGACATACCTTATTATATGTATATGTACATGAAATTGCAACTTATGCCCCTATTACCGTTTACAACTCAACTCTGGTTGGGTTGAGATTTCGAAATTTGGTATTACAGATTACAACTCAACCTGTCAAAAAAAATGTCCGTTGAGTTGTCTAGTCTAACAATTTTTGTGGTATTACCGTTTACAACCTTGTGTTGGTGTAGTTGTCAAAGGCGTCAAAATCTTACAACTGATTACTAGCAGTTGTGTCATACTATTTTGCAGTTGTTTTGAAACAAGGTAACGTTTTACAAGACCTAATTTTTAACAAAAATTTTCAAAGTTGGTATCAAAACACACGTTGCGACCTCCGAGTTTAGAATCCGAAAACAAAAATTAAACATTTAATTTCTGTTATATCATTCCGGTTGAAATTTGCATGTGCTTCTTGTATTTTTCCAGATTTTTTGTACACACTAATGCAGAAAGGCGTTGGACTCACCCAGGGTTATTTTTACAAATTGTGGCCGAAGGCCGCCAACGCAGAAAGATGTTCTGTGCAAAAAAACTATGGATCGGGCCTCATATTTCGGACCCTCTCGGGGCCATTTTGTTGGTTTTTGAAAATCTTTTTCATTATTTGTCTCGTTATTGGCCGTTAGTATTTAGAATAACTAAACATACTTAGTTGTAAATATTTTTCGACAGATATAAAATTTTTAATTTCCGCTTTCGAATCCTAAAAACGGAGATCGAAACGCGTCTTTTGATACCACCTTTGATAAAAGTTAGACGGTCTCATAAAACGTCACCGAAAAAAAAAAAAAAAACATTGAAAGCCGGTAGTTAAACCTTTTTTTAATCAAACAATAATCAACAATTTTGTACACATTTATAGAAAAAACAACGTTTAAACGAAGGATTACATTGAATAACTTTTTGACTTTATGGAGCGACATTCCGAAGTTGGACGAGGCTAGCCACAGTTCGGATGCAGCCAAAACAGGTGATACTAATCACTACTCCTGGGAATCCTGTTTTAGAGTAAAATACATTTTTTACTGTTTGGGTTTTAATCCTCTTCGCACAAATATGCTCCTCAATAATATCTAGAACGAGTCCAACACCAAAATCATTTCCACAGCATTTTTGAAAGCAGCCATCAGCAAGGAATCTGAGTGTGGAGCATACTTTTAAAATATTGGTAAAGCCTTCCATCGAACGCGTTTGCGGATATGGTCCTTAATTGTGTTTAGTAATGAGCAAAATGCTTCCTTTCAAATCTGCAAAATAACTTCATTTGGAGCTCATCATTTGTCACTTAAACATTTTCTTACTTGGCTTGGTAGTTCGAAAGGATTGGAACGATCACGCGAGTGTTTTTCATATTCGCGACATATCAATCACCAACATTTTCACCATTATAAATAGTTTAGTATAATATCCGTTTTGCTTTTGATAACAAAATCACTTTTGCAAATGCTCAAATTTACGCCACAAATTGATCAGCTGTTCATTTATCTGTCAAATCACCACTTTCTTAGGTTGGCAAAAGATATGATGATACTGTCTTCGACAGATAGTCGGACCAACCGCTAGTCGGAGAAGTAGAGATGACCGTTGTGTCGGTTGCAGCAGTTACAAAAGCAGTTTCTGATCATCATCCGTACAGTGTGATGAATGCTTCTCTGTCTTTTCCAACTGCTTGGCGGCAACAATTTTTGCTGCTTCAATGCTTAAGGCTCCATTACTGATACTTAGCATAGACTTGACTTGGCTTGCGAACTGTCACTTACAGTTCTGTTAAATGAACATTGCATGTTACTGATTACTCAAAACTTAGCAACACTTAACTTGACTTAGAAGTCTGTTGAATTTTTATTTTCTATGTAAGTTCTAAGTGACGTTTACATTTTGAGATGCCATTTGTTTGTTTCCATTTCATTTTGTCGTACAAATTGATATTTATTTAAAAGTAAATTTCAACGCTGATTATGATGCCAGGTTGTATGCGCCAAGTGGAGTATAATCGTGGCTAAGTTGCCAAGTTTACGCCAAGTCAAGTTAAGTTTATGCTAAGTATCAGTAATGGGAGCTTTATTCAATAACTCACCATCTAATGCCATCATCACAGCCTTCTCATCGATTTTGAATATGTGTACTGTTTCAGTATACGTTCGGTGTAATATTTTCGATTTGATGTAACTTTTTCATGGCGCGTATATCATAAATATGTCTACTATCCGTTAGGCAGATAATTAGGCTTGTTCGAATCATTCGTATACTATGTATATTTCAGCCGTAGACGCAATGGCAGATATTTTGATTCTTTTTGAAGTGTAACATTTGTAAACAGTTGGGTTTCTCTGCTGTCACCATCACCACTAGAGAGATATTGAAGAGACGCTCGACCAAGATAATACATATGTTGCGATGTACGCGCATAGATTTCTCCCACCTTGTCACAGTTATTGATGGAGAAAATTCGAAACCAATCTTCCACATCTAATACGGAAATTGAACTGTAGAGGAAGAAACCTTTTATAAAATTTAATAAAATCAAAAATGATTGTTGTGCTAAAAAGGGGTAAAGTATTCTATGTTAAAGTAAAGCAAAGTCTCAGCGGCTTTGTCCTGGTTAAAATTGAGGTTGAATTGGTATCATTATTCATTTTCTGAAGATGTACGAAGGTACCTCGTAAGATATAAAAAATCCTCAACGCTTTTTTGCAATGACTTAAAAATAACTCGTATTCCAGCCGGTGCCCTATGCCTTCTGTTTAACTTCTACATATCAATAGTTACCTTCACCACCAGAAGCAGTCACTATTGCTTCCTACGCATATGCTATTGTTTCCTACATTGAATAAAACAAACAGCTATCTCCCTGATCTCTCCGGGTTTGTCGCCTCGCGAAACCTGATATTGTCACCAACCAAATCATCGGCGACCTCATTTACAACATGGATGCGCCAAATGTCTTACACCCTAAAATATTGGGCGTGACGTTCGATCAGGATCTACATTTTGGAGAGCATGCACTAGCAATTGTATCGAAAAACCAGAGCTGTAATAAATATTTAATATAATTCGATAAATCGGCAGCACTTGGGGTAAAGATAAATATACGCTTGATGGTACGCGTCTCCGATATGGTCGCCAAGCCTAAAGGTTATCCACTGGAAGAAAATACAGGACTGCCAAAATGCTGCCCTCAAAACCGCTACGGCGAGAGTTTTCCCTATTAGGGAGAGAAATGAAACGCTAAAAAATAGTTTCTGCTGAATACCCAGTCAGAATCTACAAACTTTTCCTGAATCTCTGGATACTGTAACAGGTTAGACTCTTACCTATCCAGAATCAACCCCGACATAAAAAATGTATGCCCCGCTTGCAATGTGTCCCCACATGACACCAACCATCTCTTCAATTGTAATGTGGAACCAACGCCTCTAACACCCCTCTCATTATGGTCCACCCCTGTTGAAACAGCAAGTTTCCCCGGACTCCCGTTAGAGGACATTGATGACAATTTGTGATCGGTCACACCTATTGGATGGGGCGAAGCACTGCTACAACAACAACAAGAACACCATCTCGGGAACGATTAATATGATCACATTAAACCTTCCAAGCCATCCCGCCCCCACCCCCTAGTTCCACGAGGAACTTGGGGTCGCCAGAGCCTTGCCTGCTAAATATGTGTACGATGGATTCATATTTGTAACAGGGGTGGCTTTCCGTAATTCGATAGTCGACACTCGTTGATTCGATGCTTCAAGTCGATATCGAACGCTCGATGATGCCATTTCAGTTACCGTATCTTGATATGATTTCTTTCGTTTGCAGGTTTCAAAGTGTATTTAGAAAGCTTTTTAGAGCTACCAAAATATTTTCTTTTATAAAGAGCGTTTCAGCAGTTTCTTAAACTCTGAAGAAAAAGTCATTCCATAAATAATAACCAAAGCATAAAATTATAACTTTCAAAAAGGCAATTCGACACCTAATTTGATATCGAACAGTTTGTATCGAACGTTCGATACGACGCGTCGACACTTTGTGCTACGGAAAGCGAAAACGATTATTTTATACTCGTTCTTGATCGATATCGAATTACGGAAAGTCAATTGGTTTGCGGAAGCTCTGAAGCTATAAAGCTTTGTCGCTTATCAACCCCTTGAGTTCCTCGTTTACTTTGGTGTACAAACAAGTTTTGATTGTTTTGTGATAGGGCTGAGCTACATTACACTGAACGACACAGCATATACGATCAGAAGGCACACGAAGACGATGCTTCAAAACTAACAACCAAAAGCAAAAATTATCATTTCACCGACACAAATCTTTTAGTTTTTTCTTACTTCCGGAGTTGGACACAATCTTTTCATGATTTTACTTAACAATTTAAGATTAGACATTTTTTTCAATTTTTATTTTGACTTACCAGCAACAACAGAATCATGTTTAATTGTACGCCGCACAATCATTATAGCATCATGTAACGAAAATTGTTTTTGTATGACTTTGGGTCCATCAAAGGAAAGTACAGTGTCCACAACCATTTTAGAAAAGAAATATTTTTGTTCATGAATAAGTGTTGAGGACGTTGCTGTGGCAGCGCATTTATCCAATAAAGCACGTTGTTGTTCCTTTGATTGCGCTTCGACATGTACAGCCATCTCATTGATTTTGGTCATGTATAATTGTAATGCTTTACGTAAAGCTTTAATGATGATACGTGCATGCACGCCTTCCTCAACATATGGCTTAACTTGTTTTAAGAGTACTACTGAAGTGGTGCCATCGCCGACATGATAAGAGAAACATTTTTATTCTACACATTCTAATATAACAAAACACTTACCTCAGCATCTTGAGATTTTGCGATGTCGACTAGAGTTTTAGCTGCAGGAAGCACAATATTCAATAGTCTGATAATGGTTGCACCATTTGAAATTGTGGCCTTACCACTGAAATCAACAATAAGCTTGTCCATAGCGCGTGGACCCAATATAGTGTGGACAGCGTCCACAGTTGATTGACAGGCATTGATGTTGGATATGAGTTGAGGTTTACCTTGCAAGCTATCGATACCCATACATTTTTTACACAAAAACTCATATGTGCCCAATACAAGTTCAGGACGTTCATATTTATCGACACGCTGTCCGGTGTGATCCAAATGCTGGAAATATTCAGTTGGCACTGTTGAGAAAAAATATGGATCAATGAACATAAGTATAGTTAAAGATTTCTTTTACCTTTTGTTGTTACTTTACACATAAGATATTGGAAACGACAACCAGCATCTACAAATTGCATATTTGGTGACATATAAGGCTTGCTACGATTACATCTAGTTGGACCCAATTCACCAAAATTTACAATGGGTGAGATGGTACGTGTAAAGTGCAAAGCTGTTGTTTTTAATAAATCAGTTGTTGCAGGTATGCAATACAGAGGGGCCTGCAAACGAGAAAGGTCAATGTAATTGCCAAACAAAACATTAATTTCGAATATCAATACCTAACGTAACGTGGCGAGGAGTTACCCTGATCTTGTACCACATATTTTGTGATCACCAATGGTGGTAACAAACGCTGTTGATTAGTAACAAAAGCCCACCAGTGCTATTTTGATGTTCAATGATAACGCTAATCGGATTTGGCATCTGATGGGGATCTAAACGGCGTTGGGCTTGATCATACTGTTGCGGCTAATGATACATACCAGTACCAGGTGCAGGTGGTTGCTAAAGAAAATAATATAAAATAATCATCAGCAATATTTGAAATATATTAGTTGTATTAGCATACGTACGTTATAACCAGGACGTCCGGGTATTGGAGGTTGACCCGGCATGGGTGGTTGACTGGGCATTAGCGCCTGTTCAGTTTGTGTTGGTGGCATCATTTGACACAAGTAACCACCTGGTGCACGTGGTTGTTGTAGTGGATAGCCTGGCTGTTGAGGTTGTGGAGGATAGCCAGGTGGACCAGGTTGTGGGGGAGGGCCGGCTGTTGTGGCATTGACGGATAGTCAGGCTGGGGAGGTTGTTGCTACTGCTGCTGTGGCATTGCATAACCCGGTTCCTTTTTTTTTTTTATATACCTTGGCATAACTGGATGTGGTGTCATTGCGCCACCTGGTGTGCGGGTGGCATACCTGGAGACCATGTTGCTCATGGCCACCAAATGGCTGTTGCATAGGGTGTTGTGGTGGCATTTGACCGGGTTTCGGCGGCATTTGGCCAGGTTGTCGTGGTATTAGACCGATTGCGGTGGCATTTGCTATTCACCTGTTTGCTGGTATGGAGATGTAACACCGCCTGCAATTGATGGTGGTGTAGCTGAAACTGGTGGTTGACCAGTCTAGAAAAATAAAAAAATTTATTAAACACAAAATATGAGGCAAGCCAGGTATATTTGCCCTATTTATAGTCATCTGATAGGGACCACCAGGTACAGCTTTCCCTGGTGGTGTCGTTGCTGGTGTCGTTGCTGGAGGCGCTGGCGAATACATGGAAGTTGGCGCATTGGCTTGAGGCGGCGACTTAGCTGTTTCACCATATTGAAGAGCGATAAAGTTATTGTTATTATTCGGTTGTTGTTGTTGCCGTTGTTGCGCTTGCATGTCAGTTCATGGTCTATTGGATAACGGTAAAGCATTTTGCTGAGTAGCATTATATGGAGGAGCACCTGGTAGGTTAGCATTTGTATTGGGTTGCAGAGCAGTCAGAGGCGGTTGCTTCAATGGATTCACGGATAAGCCGCTCCTAGAATTTGTTAACAGTTGGATGAAGAAAAGAGGAAAAATAAATATATGATTAACATCGTTTGATTTATTGGGCAAACCCAAGTACAATATTGAATTACTTTAAAGTTCGGGCGGCGCGAGTTAGAGCAGATTCATTTAAAATTCATTTTATTGACTTACCGAAAGGGTGTTAATTATGGTTTATTTTATTCGAACATTCAAAAATTTTCCACCGCCGTTCTCTCGATACTCAATTAGAAATGGCGGACTCGCAGAAAATTTTTTTGCACGCAACAATGACGTACTTTGCTATCCCTATGAATATAATAGGCGCGAGAGAGCACGATACATTGTGGGAAAGCTAAAATAGTGAACGATGCAATCAGCTCTTGGGATAACAGCATCTGGTACTGAATTCGCCTTGGTGTAAACTATATTTCAAAAAACTAACGAAATACAAGAAAAGTACAATCCAGTTCATTAAAAACAAACGAGCCAGCTTGTATGTATTTCGATAGGTTTTTTAGACATTCGGCCGTTTTTTCTTTATTTTTTCTGACAAATAAAAATTTAGTTTTTAGTTAGAAAATTTTGTGTATAAAAACACAACTAAAATAAACTTTTTTGTGAAAAAAGTGAACAATCAGAAACTGATATACTTTTCCCGTGGTATTTGCACTGTTTTTATTTATCTTTGAAAACTGGGAAATTCCCGGGTACTCAACAGAAACTTTTTGTCCAGGATTTCATTTCTCTCCCTAATGGGGAGTACTCTCGCCTCATTGTGTAGGTGGTGTTCTGGGGATATAAGACAGCCCATAGTGGTTCTGAGGGCAGTATTTTGGCAGACCTGTATTTTCATCCAGTAAGTAGCCTTTAAGCTTAACGACCATATCGGGGAAGCATGCAATCAGCAGGCCAATTGCTTTGTAAGTAGTAATCGCTTCTTTGTCTTTACCCAAGTGCTGCCGAAAAGAGATTGGAGGATTTTGTTACGGCTCTGGATTTTAGGAACAATTGCGGTTGCATGCTCTCCGAAATGTAGATCCTGATCAAGCGTCACACCCAAGTAGTTTGGGTGTAAGACAGTCGGTAGCGTAATGTCATCGACGTATATGTTTAATATGGTCGACATTTGGCGCGTCCATGTTCTAAATATGGTCGCCGATGATTTGGTCGGTGAAAATGTAAGGTTTCGCGAGGCGAAGAAAGTGGAGAGATCAGGGAGATAGCTGATTATTTTATTACAAAGCTCATCGATGTGTGTGCCTGGGCATGTGTCCATTATTGTGCAGTCATCGGCGTAGGAAACGATAGTGACTCCTTCTCGTGGTGAAGGTAGTGGTACCCCTTGTTTAATTCTTCTTGGTTTGGAAGTTATGTTCCTGAATTGCACCGATGCTTGCCGACCAGACAGATAATTTGCGGTCCATCTTTTGAGATTTGGGGGACCCTTCCAGGTCTTGCAGTCACTTACCGTGGTTGACCGTGTCAAAAGCTTCTGACAGGTCAAACGCAACGAGTACTGTCCTAAGGTGAGGGTTTTGATTATATCCGTAATTTATTTGTGTGTTAATGGCGTTTCGGCGGTGGTAGTGCAGTGAAATAGGGAAGCAGAATGGCTTCAAGTGTCTTGGCTACTTATTGGGGGTCGCCGGGGTCCTGCTGTATTATAAGGTCACGTTCGCTAGAGTTGCGGCCTCCGCCGGAAAATGTGGCCGGATATCCGGGATTCTTCTGGCGGGAGCCGAAGCGGATTTAATGACCTTGCGGAAGCGTTTTTTGGTGGTGATGAAGTCGGCAGATCGCTCGAGCGAAAGGAGTATGGGTAGGTGGTCAAATGCCAATGTTACCATTGGTTGCCAGTTGATGCAGGTTACTAGACCTGCGCTCACGATAGATAAATCGGGCGAACTATGACAGCTTCCTACCATACGAGTGGTATGCAATGTGGAACCCACGCATCTAAAACCCCTCTCACTCTTGTCCACCCCTGTTGAAACTGCAAGTTTCCTTGGGCTCCCGTTAGAGAATATTGATGACAATTTGTGAGTGGTCGCGCCTATTGGATGGGGCGAAGCACTGCTACAACAACAACAACATCAGAATATTCAAGTTGGACTATTTATTCGTTCTGTTGGTTGCAACAATTTTCTGCACTATTATGTTAGTTATTCAAATAAAATAAAATAATAAACTAAAAGATTTTCGTAATATGGCCATTAGTTATGTTTGTGTGTGTGCTAATTTTGAGCGGTCAGCTCTTAGTTCCGCTACTTGTTAAGGTTTACAATGGGGAGAATCAAACTTCGAATTAATAAAATACTAAGACATTTGATGAAATCTTTGGAACCCAGCGGGTCAGGGGGTTAGAATATACCCGCGGTAGGTATGCCTGTCGTAAGAGGCGACTAAAATACCGGATTGGCCTGAAGGTTTAATGTGGCCATATAAATTGTTCCCGAGATGGTCGGGCCAGCACCTTAATGATGCTGTGTTACCGGAGCGTACCGGATCTGTAAACGGCAAAGGAACATCACATCGATCACTCCCTAAACCTTCGGGGAGCAACCGTATCGCTACAACAACAACAACAACATGAAATCTTTGGCGGTTTATGAATAGGTATAATGACAGCTGGTATGTTTAATTCCTTTGAGTTTTTCCGTCATAATAAAGCATAATAATTTAATAAAAAAAAACTAATATTCACTAAAATTTATAAATGTATAAAATAAAATAAAATAATATGTTTTTAACTAGCGAGACAGGCTCATTTTCTTCATACAATTCCTTTTCTTTTTTCTCTAACATCAATAACTAAAACTATGAAAGGACGGTAAGAAACGGAAGCAAGCGAAAGAAACGGAAAGGAATGAAAGGGAAATGAAAGGAAGGAAAATTAAGAAAAAAAAAGAGAATAGAGAGAAGACAAGGGAACAGAAAAAAAGGAAAGAAAAGGAAGAAAGGAGAAAAGGGAAACTATGCGATTTTACAAGGCGTGATTTTACAAGGAGAATTAAACAGGGGGTGCCACAGGGTGGTGTCCTATCCCCACTTTTGTTTAATTTCTACATATCTAAGCTACCTTCACCACCGGAAGGAGTCACAATCGTTTCCTACGCCGATGACTGCACAATAATGGCCACAGGCCCAGGCCCAAAGATCGATGCGCTATGCAATAAAATAAACGGCTACCTCCCTGATCTCTCCAGTTTTTTCGCCTCGCGAAACCTGGCATTATCACCGACTAAATCTTTCGCGACCTTATTTACAACATGGACGCCCCAAATGTCGACCATTTTGAACATCCACGTCGATGGCACTACGCTACCGACTGTCCTACACCCCAAAATCTTGGGTGTGACGTTTGATCAGGATCTACATTTTGGTGAGCACGCAGCCGCAATTGTTCCGAGAATTCAGAGCCGTAACAAAATCCTCAAATCCCTCGCTGGCAGTACTTGGGGAAAAGATAAAGAAACGCTACATACAAAGCAATTAGCCAGCCGATTACGTGCTACCCGTCACCCATATGGTCGCCAAGCCTAAAAATCACCCACTGGAAGAAACTACAGGCCTGCCAAAATACTGCTCTCAGAATCGCCACGGGCTGTCTTCTTATGTCCCCAGAACACCATCTGCATAATGAGGCGAGCATACTCCCCATCAGGGAGAGAAATGAGATGCTGACCAAACAGTTCCTGTTGAATACCCAGAAATCTGGGCATCCCAACAGACATCTGATTGGTGAACCAGCACCGCCTAGGGGCTTAAGGAGTCATCTCCGTAAGCATTTTGAGGAAATACGGCACCTGAGAACCCAGCCGTATGAAGTGAAAAAACACAAGCAGGTCCTTGGTGAACTCCATAAACAGGCGTCGGACCTTTATGCCGGGAATTGCCCGGTGAATCCTGTACTTAACGAAATTTATCCAAAACTTGCGGAAGAGGAACGCATACTCCCCAGGGAAACGCGTGTCACTCTTGCTCAACTTCGTTCTGGATACTGTAACAGGTTAAACTCTTACCTATCCAGAATCAACCCCGACATACAAAATGTATGCCCCGCTTGCAATGTGTCCCCACATGACACCAACCATCTCTTCAATTGTAATGTGGAACCAACGCCTCTAACACCCCTTTCCTTATGGTCCACCCCTGTTGAAACGGAAAGTTTCCTTGGACTCCCGTTAGAGGATATTGATGACAATTTGTGATCGGTCGCGGCTATTAGGTGGGGCGAGCATTGCTACAACAACAACAACAACAAGGCGTGATGTTCAAAACAATTTGGCGGCCACTGTGGTGTGATGGTAGCGTGCTCCGCCTACCACACCGAAGATCCTGGGTTCACGCCCCGGGCAACCCAACACTAAAATTTTAGAAATACTGTTTTTAATTAGAAAAAAAATGTCTAAGCATGGTCGCCCCTCGGCAATGTTTAGCAAGCACTCCGAGTGCATATCTGCCATGAAAAGCTCTCAGTGAAAACTCATCTGCCTTGCAGATGCCGTTCGGAGTCGGCATAAGACAAGTAGGTCCTGTCCCGCCAATTTGTAGGAAAAACTAAAAAGGAGGACGACGCAAATTGGAAGACAAACTCGGCCTAAAATGTCTTCGGAAGTTATCGCACCTTACATTTATTTATTTATTTAATTTCAATTTGAATAAAGAAAAGCTCTGTCTTATAAACTATATTAAACTGATTTTAAACCACACAACTTATTTGAATACACAACGATTTTTCATCACTCAGTGCGGTACTTCATATTTTTAGCAATTCACAATATAGCTGTCAAAACTGTTCTTTTGCTCTTGAAAAACTATGTTTTTGCTGGTTTGGATATAAGCCGAAGATGTTCTTTAAGGCTCTTTTGCAGAACGTCAAGTTTAATTTTTTAACTCAGACTTAAACTAACATGAGGGGTTAAACTCATACATTTTGGAAATTAGCTCTGAGCTAAAAAAATAACCTGTCATTCTGCAAGTGGGCCTAAAAATCTAATACTTTTTTATACATGTGTCGATAGGCATTCTCAAAGAGCACATATGTATGTTAAACACGTACTAAATCTATGAGACTGTTGTCACGTACACTAACAACGCTTCGTGTGTACGTTCTTGTTGTGTTGAGGAAACCAGCAGGTCTCATGCAAAAGAACTCAGATTTGATGTCACGAGCAAATTAGCGAAGAGTACATAGTTGTTTTGTTGGAAGTATAGCGGGAAAGTAAGCAAATATGTGTACATATGTAATTTTCTTTGCTGATATTCAAAGTGTTTACAAAAACAAACGAGAATATTCAAGTTACACTGAAATGTCAACCATATTGGACATCCACGTCGATGGAATTATGCTACCGACTGTCTTACACCCCATCAAGATCTAGATTTTAACGAGCATGCAACCGCAACTATACCTAAAATCCAGAGGCGTAATAAAAAATCTCTTGCCTACAGCAATTGGAGTAAAGACAGAGAGCTGTTCATTACCACTTACAAAGCAATTGGCCGGCCGCTTGCATGCTACGCGTCCCCGATATGGTCGCCAAACCTAAACGTTACCCACTGGAATAAAATACAGGCCTGTCAAAACACTGCTCTCAGAACCGCTACTGCCTGTCTTTTTATGTCTTCTTACACAGGCGAGAGAACTCCCCATTAGGAGGAGAAATGAAATGCTGAAAAAACATTTTCTGTTGAATACCCAGAAACTTGGGCATCCCAACAGACATCTGACTGAAGAGGCCAAGTTAAGACCTTCCAGGGACTTAAGTGATATCCCCAGTGATATCCATAAAAAGGATTTGCACCTCTATACCGAGAATTGCCCACTACTTAAGATAAATACCCTGAGCACTCTCCCTAGGGAGCCGCGCGTTACTCCAGCTCATCTTCAATCTGGGTACTGTAACAGGTTAAACTCTTACCTATCCAGAATCACCCCCGACATACATATCCAACCATCTCTTTAATTGCAATGTGGAACCAACGCCTCTAACACCCCTCTCACTCTTGTCCACCCCTGTTGAAACTGGACTCTCGTTAGAGCATATTGATGACAATTTGTGAGGTGTAACGCCCTTTGGGTGGGGCGAAGCACTGCTACAACAACAACAACAATTGAATATTCAAGTTCGAGTATTTATTCGTTCGACATACCAAATGTATGCCCTGCTTGCAATGTGTCCTCACATTACACCAACCATCTCTTCAATTGTAATGTGGAACCAACGCCTCTAACACCTCTCTGATGATGGTCCACCCCTGTTGAAACAGCAAGTTTCCTCGGACTCCCGTTAGAGGACATTGATGACAATTTGTGATCGGTCAGACCTATTGGATGGGGCGAAGCACTGCTACAACACCAACAAAAACCAAAATGTCAGCAGAGGTGTCAAAAGACATGTTTTTACTTCGGTATCAATAACCTGAAAGATTTCACTGATGCCAAAAAATATTTGAAAAAAAAGCGTTCAAAAGGGTTTTGGAGCGACCCGCGGTTATTGTTCAGATTATTGGTACCGAGGTCAAAACGTGCCTTTTGAACACCCTCTTGACATTTTTGGACGTGTATTAACAGTCTACGCCTCTTCTGGAGTATTGAAGTAGTTTTTAATATATTACATGATGGGAAAAGTTATTCAAAACACAACAGGAAGACGGCCAAGGCAGCCCAAGGCACGCTTCCCAAGGCCGTCGATTCTATGTACCGGAGCGACTCGGAATTTTTTCCGACCAAGGACTGCCATTTCAGTGTAACCCCACTTAATTTGTTGCGTCCCTCCCACAAATTGTCATCCTCCCAGCAGCTCCTTGCAGCGGGACTGCTCCATATTCTCTTGCTCCGGGAATGTATGGAACCCAATCCGGGTCCGTCTCCTGACCCCGGTCCTGAGAAATGGTTTTGCTGCATCTGCCAGAAAAGAATATTTTTAGGACGGTCATACTCTTGTCAGTGTGTCTCATGTAAGGGATGGTTGCATCGGACAGGTTGTTCTGGGCTAGATCCCAAAACCAGACGTCCACGTAACCTCTATAAATATTTTGTGGCTCCTTGCTGTTCACGCCCTAGGACGTCCCGTAATCTGCGCCTTAGCGCACAGTATCCAAAACTTGCGGAAGTGGAACGCATGCTCCCCAGGGAAACGCGAGTCACTCTGGCTCAACTTCGTTCTGGATACTGTAACAGGCTAAACTCTTACCTATCCAGAATCACCCCTGACATACAAAATGTATGTCCCGCTTGCAAAGTGTCCCCTGACATGACACCAACCATCTCTTTAATTGTAATGGGGAACCAACGCATCTAACACCCCTTTCATTATGGTCCACCCCTGTTGAAACAGCAAGTTTCCTTTGACTCCCGTTAGAGGATATTGATGACAATTTGTGATCGGTCGCAGCTATTAGGTGGGGCGTAGCATTGCTACAACAACAACAACAACGGACAAGGCAGGAGGTATACTAATTTGGTGGAGTATTAATTGAGGTTCTGGCTTTAGTCTTGATCCCTTAAACCTGAATTGCGAGAAGATCCGTTTTGGAATCCTCTCATTGAATTCGACGCTACGGCGAACTTTAGGCGGGTGCTCCGAAGCTGAATAGATTAGCCAAGCCTTCGCTGACAGTGAAGATACCAAGCGCTCTGCATGTGCATGTTCTTACGAGCATAACGTCTTCATTATATAGCGCACGTTGCTGCTTTAACGACAAAGACAATCCCCAAATGCTTTGGGGGAATGTTGGGTGTTGATAGTCCTTTGCCGGGTATAGATTCGGTTCGTTCGATTAAGCTAGAACCTCACGACCATCTCACACGGTAGAAAATCTTCTAATAGCCATTCACCTGGAAATGATCATCATGGGCGGCTGACTTATAGATTAATGGGATCATTGTACAAAGGTGTAATGTAACCATAATTCCCGTCCTGGGCTTTATTTGTTTGTATATTTTTTCAGAAAAAGCTATTTGTATAGTTTTACATAAATTTTTTCCTCTGAATAAAAAAGGAGTTTTGTAAAGCGACCACATTCTAATTTGTAAGGGCGTTCAAGATGGCGACGTTAGAGCGAGAAACTGCTTACATCCGTCACCTTTTATCATTCTATCATGACCTAACATGAGGGGTTAAACTCATACATTTTTTTACAAATTTTTGAAATTAGCTCTGAGCTAAAAAGAATAACTTGCCACTCTGCAAGTGGGCCTAAAAATACCAAAAAGTTTTAAGACCGTGTTTATATTTGAACATACCTACTCGACTTTTTAGTAGCCAAAAAATTGTTAGTTTAGTTACAAAATTCAAATCCTCGCTTCCTTTTAATAATAAAGTCGTTTTTTTTTGATTGTCTTGATTACCTGTTTTTTTTTTTTCAGATACATAAACGGACCGGAAAAGGACGAACAATACCAATACCCGTGCGATATTTGTGGCAAACATTTTAAAACAAAACGGGTCTTAAATATCCATAAACGAGATCATAGCGGCGTAAAGTCCCATAAATGTGATGTTTGTGAAATGCGGTGAGTAATCATAAACAAGTAAAGAAGTCTAAGTTCGGGTGAAACCGAACATTACATACCCAGTTGTACACTTGAAATGCTGTTGTTGTTTGTTTTGTGTGCTTAATAGTGTTACAAGCTTGCGCAATGATACATATACATATGTATAGTTCTATTCTGAACTAATTTTCGTTTTTTACAAAACTTTTTTTCGCTAAAATTTAAGTTATTCAGCCCAATGCTAAATAAAAATTCCGTGCGAGTTTTTTCACTTCACCCTTTCTTCCTATTCTGAACAATGTTCACCCTTTCTTCCTATTCTGAACAATGTTCGAAAAAGCGGAAACCGGTTATGGGAGAAAAGTAGATATTATGAATGTGAGTGAGAGGGAGATTTCTCTGCCATTTCTTAGGAATTTTTTCACTTGTTAAATTAACGGGAATGCATCAAAATAGTTAAAGTAAATTGGTTCTTTTAAGAAAGAACACTATTTGTACATATATCTGTGGTCACAAGCAATAATAGCCTAAGTCGTAAAATGTGCTTCCGAGAAAAATGACGTTTTATACACAGAAGAGCTTTTGAAAAAAATAAAAAAGGGTTTTAAAAAAATGAAATGCAAAATTAAATATATATTTACGTAGTATGCTTAGTCCAAAAATTATAAAGAAACTTTTCTTTGTGTAGGAGATAATTAATAAAATTAAATGAAAATGCTTATGACAAACGTATAATATGAGATAGGAATGACTATGTTGACTTAGGCTTTTATTGTAAAATAACGTTTTGCTTTTTTGCCGACACATATTGATTTAAGCAACTATGGCATATTTTAATTGAGCAAGACAAAGACTTAAATCACTTTAAGATAATAGCAGTTTATTTAAAACAAAGTAAGTTAACAAATTCGTTATTTTAAACTTAATCAGATTTAAAAAAAAATTGATCATATGCTATTTGAACGGCCAGCGATAAAAATGGGATTTACTTTAAAGGCGAATAAAAGTAAAACTTATTAAAGTATTTGTAAAAATGTGGAGAAAAAAGAAGGGCGGTAAAACCTGGACTTATCGTTAAAAAAACAACGGCAAGTTCAGGTTTTATAGCCCTTCTTTTTTTATCCCACACTTTTACAAATACTTGAATAAGTTTTACTTTTATTCGCGCTTAAAATAAATCCCATTTTTATTGCTAACCGTTCATTTATAATGAGAATTTTACGTAAATATTAATAGAATATATTTATCTAAGTGACTCAACTTCTGATTAGTCTTCGACTAAGTCGGGATCTATATCTGAAGAATTATCGGTTAACAAACTTTTATAAAAAGGATGAAAACATGGATTTACAAATGGCAGTAAATCGAGCAGATCTTTTTTCTCTTTTGAACTGATCTTAGCATCGTCTGTTAATAAAGGTAGGTCGGATTTAACTATTGAGTTTACTCCACGTTTCAATAAGTTTAATGTTTTAAAAGGAGCATCTTCATCTAAAGTAGTTTTATAAAGAATTTTTGCAAAATTGGCCTTTTTAAATCTAAGCCATCTAATATCTTTCTAAACGAATTTTTCCCCATCTTGATTTGTACTTCTCCACATTAACTTTGTTTTTAGCAAAAGACTAAAATCAAAGAAATCTTCTAAATTCATTTCAATTACGTTGAATGCATTCCTAGAACGTGCACTTCTCGCAAAATTGTACCAGTCATGTGGATGGTGTATTTGTGCCTCAGTTCTTTTCTTTTTTCTTTATATCACAGAGTGATCGACATCGCATTCCATATGAGTGTGCCCCGGTACTAAGAATTTATGATCAATAGTTTCTAAAGCCGAGTTAATTTCCATAGCCAGTATGAACATTGCGCAAACGAAAGAATTCTTATTTTGTCCCATACAAGAATCACTGTAAAATATTGCGTGATTAACTCCTGCAAGGTTATTTATATGATTAAACAAGCACGAAGCGATTTGGTTGCCGCCACGAGCAGATAGTGCCTCATGCCACATAAAACAATGTGGGATACCAGTTGTGCAGTCGTGCACAGTTAAATTGTACGTCCATAGCTGTCTTTTATAGAAACTTATTGAGTTTCTCAAGAGTAGGCAAACACTGCTGCAAATCAAAAGTATACACTTTCACTGTAGGATCATCGGATGCAAGGTTTTGTCATTCCTTTTCGATTCATATGCTAAGTCCGCTTTATTTTGATGAGCTAAGAGTTCATTTTCTAAATCACCTAGAAGTATACTATCACCTTCTTGTTTTGCAATACCAATTTTAGCTCTCAATTTCTCACATGAAGAACAAGTATCAATTTTTGGCTTCTTAAATTTTATATTCATGGCTGTAAAATATTTCTAAATTAAATAATTATAAAATGCGTTAAAGAAGCAACTTACTCTTGAAAATACTACTGTATGCCGAGATGATAATTGCGTCGTACTTATATTTATCGCAAAATAAATTATACGTTTGGCTCAGTGATACATCGGCGTGCAAATATTCTATACTTGTGTCTCTCCTGGTGTAGTGGCTTTCATATTTCGGAAAGCTGTTTATGTGGTCTTTTACAAGTTGATTTTTTTCATCTGTGAGTTTATTTTTTCCTCCACCCGACCCACGCTTATCAAAAAAGTCACTATCAGGATAAAATAATTTTTTCTTCAAAACAGTTTTGACAAAACTGGCACTTTCATCAAAGCATTGCAGAAAGCACTTTTGGCATACTTGGACTCTTTGGCCTTCATACTCCACATAATAAGCAGCTTGAAATTTTGCTCACGAGGTTTTTCAGGGTGCTTTTGCATATTTTGTGTTTTTTTGTTGTCAATTAAAGAACTAATGAACAAAATTTCTTGAAGATACTTCTTTGAAGCTCAAGCGGTACCTTCGTCTTACACTTCATGCGGCAATCAATCACAAGAGGTCTAATTTTCTTTCTGGTACAACATTACCCTTAACGTTTACATACGTTTTCCCTGGTTTCTTTTTGTATATTTCCGTGAGTAAGCTCTCTTAGACATAGTTGGTGCTTCGTTGAGCAATTCATCATTTTCTATATTAGTGCTATTTGTATCCTCATCAGAATTCGAAGCTTCGTAGTCGGGATCCTGGACAGAGTTGTCACTGTCGAAATGCGTATCTTCATTACGAGATGATTTTTCCTCCTCATTTTCACCTCGTTGGCGAGTATCGGAAACATTTATTGTTAAATCGCTGCTTTCCAAAAACGACGTGTGGCTGCTTTCATCAAAACCTAAATAAAATAAATAAATAAAGGCAATGCATTTTGTTTTCTATTTCTTACCTGTAACGTTTCTTTCATTAACGATTTCATCCATTTTATATATGTTCAGTAATTAATTTATTATATTATTTATGTAAATTAAGAAGATATTAAATTTAAATCGCACAATCACTTTTCTCCTTTCCAGGGCTCTTATAACCTCTTCATTAATAGCACGAAATTGCTTATGTAAAATAATTTTAAAACGGTACTTTAGTTATAATAACCTAGTTGCACTTAGTACTCAAACAAAGAGAATATTTCATTCACATTTTTCGCTTACGTTGACATAGCTCTCTTTAAAATGCACCAACATAAAATATACGAGACACGTCTTTTCAATTCAGCGATAATAATTCAAGTGTTTTATTTCATAAAAATATCGCAAACTAACTACAAAAGAGTCACAACTTGAAAAAATGTAAATGTTCAGGAGAGAAGAAAAACGGTTTATGTGAAAACGTCTGTAATATTATACTGAAATCCAGTTTTACAAAGATGGATACCTTCATTATAAAATGATTTGACGAAATTTTGTTGTAATTATTTGTTAACGGACAAAATATATATCAATTTTGAATTATGACTATTTCTAAGAAAACTTACTACTCGTACATTCACAACTATTTCATCAAAAAAGGCATATTTCATAATAATACAAGCAACTTTACTCACTATTTACGTATAAAAAGACACAATTTTAATTAATACACAACAAAGTTAAAAGTTTTTTGCAACAAGATAGTCAGAATTTAAAATAATACACTTTATGCGTAAAAAAACTGTTCACTTGTTCTTAAGCACATTGACACAACTAAAAATAGTACTCATTAGTTGATAGAGCGCAAGCGATGCAATCAACACCAAAACTGGCATAACGGCAATTTTCCAGTTGAAGAAGAAAATAATGACAACGAAATTTAAGGGGCAGTTAGAGATGTGTACTGTGAATTGGTTTATGGGAAAAAACCGGTTTTGAAAAATTTTAAGTTGTGACTCTTTTGTAGTTAGTGTGCGATATATATATATATACATATATATACAATTTTGACAGTTCAGCGTTGCCAGAATATATTACATCTTCCCCTTTTTATTTTTAAAATCTACAGATTGGTAAAAACGAACTGGAATTGGTCGTCTTACGCTTTTGCGCAAGTTGTTTGTCTTCCTCCACTTTTGCTGAACCTTTATCGTCATTATAATTTTTGTATACATCATTATTGGAATCGTTTTGTGCATTTATATTTTCTTCTAAAACTACAAACCGTTCTGAAACTTTCTTTTTTCGTAGATGATTAACATGTACATAACGAATTTGATTATTTACTATTATTAGATATCTTAAATCAGATATATTTTTTTTTAACTGCTTTAAGTAATATACATTTTCCCCTTCATGATAATTCAACCTCGGTTGTTTGTTTTTATCAATGGGCTTGGTAATAACATTTTTTCTTAAGTTAGATTGTTTACAATCTTTCTGTTTTGAATCAACAACTTTCTCACATTTTAACAAATCTAATACAATTCTAGGTTTGTATGCGAATAACATTGATGACGGTGACTAACCGGTAGCTGTTGTCGGCGTGTTACGATAGTAAAGTAAAAATTTCTTTACTTTATGTGCCATGGACAAAGAATTTGTTTTAGTCAAGCAATATTTTTTGAATACAGTTTTGACTGTCCTAACACAACGTTCTGCTAATCCGTTAGACTCGGGATGATATGGCGGGCTTTTATATACGTTAATACCATTTCTTTTACAAAAACTACTGAATTCAAAACTTTGAAAGGGTGGACCATTATCGCTAACAATATTTTTGGATAACCGAAATATTCGAAACATTGACCAATTGTTCTATTACGTGAGATGCAGTAGTTGAACTCATCATTTTAATTTCACAAAATTTAGTATATGTGTCTACAATTACCAAAATTTTTTTACCGGCAAAATCGAAAAAATCAATATGGATTCTCTCAAATGGAAATGTCGACTTTTTCCATTGTGTCTCAGTTTTGGGTTTGTTTGGTGTTCTTGTTTGTTGACATACTTCGCAATCGTTGACATAATTTTCTATGTCCTTATCGCAATTATTCCACCAAACGTATGATCTTGCTACCATTTTCATTCGAGTAATAGCCATGTGGCTTTCATGAAGTAATTTTAAAACACGATTTTGCAATTTCTTAGGGACAACTACTCTCGAAAAGTAAAATAGACAATTATCTTCAATTGACAACTTCTCTCTATTGACAAAGTATTTTTTAAATTTTTCCTCAACTTCAATTGGCCATTTCTCTTTAACGAATGAGTAAATATACGATAATATTGGATCAAGCTTTGTTTGTGTAGCAATTTCATTTAAATCCAAAGGCAAATCATTTGAGATACTTAAAAAGTTAACCGAAATATTTTTGATTCCTGTTTGTTCATTTTCCAATGGTAGACGGGACAATGCATCCACATGGGACATTTGTGTAGCACTTTTGTGTTTGATTTTGTATTGATACATAGACAATTCAACTGACCAACGTTGCAAGCATGCAGCTGCAACCGCGCTATTAGACTTATTAGGACTGAAATTTTCTTTTATGACTGAATTATCTGTAAAAATTGTAAAGGGTTGTCCAAATTGGTACTTATGACACTTTCTTCACGGTGTACTTGTGAATAATTTCGTTCAGCCGGCGATAGCGTGGACGAAAGAAACAAAACTGGATGTTCCCTACCATTTACAATGTGTGAGAGGACTGCTCCCACTTCATAAGGGCTTGCGTCAGTTGAGACAATAATGGGCTTCTTTGGATCATAAATTTCCAATGCATTGCTTTCAACTATGAATTTTTTACTTTTTTCGAATACTCTCTGACAGTCATCATTCTAATTGAATGGTTTTTCTTTTCGTAGCAATTCATACAGAACGCTCAGTTCAGTAGACATATTTGGAACAAATTTTCTGTAATAGTTTACAAGACCCAAGTATGACTGTAATTGTTGCACATTAGTTGGTGCTGGCGCATTAACAATGGCTCTAATTTTATTTGGATTTGGTTTCACTCCATTATCTGTTAAACAGTGACCCAAATACTCTACCGACCTTTTTAAAAATTGACTTTTTTCAATATTAATTTTAACATTGAATTCAGATAAACGACTACACACCGCGTAAACATTATCCGTGGCTTGTTGCAGATCCAAACCTCCGATAATTATATCGTCTTGAATGCTCTTACAAATGGCATGCCCTTTAATATTTGATCCATGACGGACTGAAATATCGATGCAGCACAATTAATACCAAATGTTAAACGCTTATATGCATATAGGCCATTTTGAGTATTTACGACAAGAATATTTTTGAAATTATTAGACAATTTTAGTTGTTGATATGCGCCTTTCAAATCGATAACAGAAAAAAATTTGCAATTTGCAAAATCGGAGAATATATCGTCAGCTAAAGGTAATGGATAGTTGGAAAATTCTAGATACTTATTTCCTTTTCTTTTCCATCGAGACAAATCCGTATTTCACCGTTCGATTTTGCAACAATCACGATAGGACTAGCCCATTGGCTATATTGAATATGCTCTAATATTTCTTCTTTACATAAGCGATCAAGTTCTAAACTGACTTTATCACGTAATTTAAAAGGAACAGTGTACGCGGCAAGAAAAACTGGTGTCTTATTGTCTTTTAAGACCAAATCTACTTCAAAGTTTTTTATAACTTCATTAATTTTTTCATCAACAATGTTAGGAAATCTATTCTTAATATTTTCAAATATATCATTTTCTACAATTGATTTGATAACTATTTTGCTTTCAAACCTACCACGCCATCCATGGAATAATTTATGTAGCCATGGTCTGCCCATCAATGCTTTAAACCTTTTGCCTATGTCAACAACTGACAATTTGAGCTTCACAACACCGTCACGGTGAGTCACCTCAGCAATAAATGATCCACATTCTATAATTTTTTGCCCTGAAAAAGTAATTAAATTATTTTTAGACTTAACTAATTTAACATTATGAAATTTTTCATTGAACTCCTCTTTTGACATGACGGAAGTGCAAGCTCCACTATCACTTCCATTTTTACCAGAATGTTGTTGACTTTTACATCAATACAGCATGCTTCATTGACATCGTTGATATTATTGAGGCTTTTTATCGACTCGGATGATGTACAAACTTTTGAGGTGTGACCCTTACGTTTGCACTTGAAACATTCCCAATTGACTGCAGGGCATTTCTTTTCGTCGTGTTTCCTACCACACCGTTTGCATTTATTCAACTTTTGCGCTTGACTGTCATAAGACTTTATTGATTTTTGTGTTTGCTTCTGACTTTTGAGCTTACCATCTGACTTGACAGAAAAGCTTTTTTCTTTATTGGTGTTAGTGCCATTTTTTAGACTATTGACTACATTCGAACGCATTTCGATTTGACCTTTCTTTGCTAACTCCAATTGAAGAGCTATTTCACATGCTTTATCGAAATTTGAGGTTAGATCATCCATAAGTTTTTGTTGGATTCTTTCACTTTTAAGGCCTCTAATTAGCTTATCTAATAGTTAATATAATTTGAAGATATATATTATAGGGGCGTGGAAAATTGCCAAAATGTAGTAAAAAATCATAAAATTTTTGTTTACACAGCTATAACTCATAAACGGATGGATGGATTTACAAAATTCTACTTTTCAGTAAAACTTTTAAATATTTACCTTCGTTCTGCATCAAAAAAAAAAAAAAAAATACTTGATTCCTTTTTTATATCAGCCAAATTGTTAAAAAAAAGTAACATTTTTACCAAAAAATGCGTGTGTGTGGTTGTTCGCTGTCAACTGTGCGCGCTAATTGCTTTTGAGTGAGGCAGGCGACACATATGTAGCATTCGCTGGGTTATTTATATGTATGGATGTATGTATGTATTTTCATATCATATCAGCTTGACATATGTATGTACATACATATTTATGCGTGGTTGCCAAGTTAATGCAACATAAATGGTTAAGAATGCAAACATCTCTTGAGAAATACTCTTTCGTTAAAATTTTGAACATTTCCTCTTCTTAAACAAAAGTTTTATTTTTTGGTATTTTTGCATGCATATGCTAATATTTGTGCACTAAGGAAATTTAATTCTTCAATATATTTTTTATGCTAAGGTAATCCTGGGAATTTTTCGTACCCCTGGGTGAATAGAGTCTCGCGATATAGGCCAAAACGTGGACCCGGTACCCCTAGACAGTGTTTACACAATATGGATATCAAATGAAAGATGTTGATGAGTGCTTTAGTAAAGGGTAGTTTTCATACCTATTGGTGACTAGGGTCTCGAGATATAGGCCAAAACGTAGACCCGGGTACCCCTAGAATGTGTTTATACAATATGGATAACAAATGAAAGCTGTTGATTAGTGCTTTAGTAGAGAGTAATTTGCATACCCCTGGGTGACTAGGGTCTCGAGATATAGGGCAAAACGTGGGCCCGTGTACCCCTAGACAGAGTTTATACAATATGGATATCAAATGAAAGCTGTTGATGTGTGCTTTAGTAAAGGGTAGTTTTCATACCTATTTGTGACCAGGGTTTCGAGATATAGGCCAAAACGTGGAGCAGGGTAACACTAGGATGTGTTTTTACATTATGAACATCAAATTGAAGCTGTTGATGAGTGCTTTAGTACAGGGTAGTTTTCATAACTATTGGTGACTAGGGTCTCGAGATATAGGCCAAAACGTGGATCAGGGTAACACTAGGATGTGTTTTACATTATGGGTATCAAATTGAAGTTGTTGATGTATGCTTTAGTACAGGGTAGTTTTCATACCTATTTCTGACTATAGTCTCCAGATATAGGTCAAAAAGTGGACGGGATACCTCTACAATGTGTGTGTAATATGGATATCAAATGAAAGCTGTTGCTGAGAGCTTTAAAGTAATTT